>NW_026610573.1:0-224895 GCF_029499605.1 Hyla sarda
GGGGTGCCCATAGACTTGTATTGAGGGGGCGGGTCGTGACGTCACGAGGGGGCGGAGCCGTGACATCACGATGCTCCATCCCCTGTATCACCCGTCATTACGCGCAGAGCAAACACGCTCTGTGCAGTAACAATAGAGGTGTGGTGCAGCAGAGATCCTGGGGGTCCCCAGCAGTGGGACCCCGGCAATCTTCCATCTTATCCACTATCCTTTGGATAAGGGATAAGATGTCTAGGGGCAGAGTACCCCTTTTAGGTGAAAAAGGGCTCTGTCCTTAAGGGACTAAAATATGTGAGAGTTCTTTTTCGCAACCCTTTTTTTTTTGCGTCAAAATTGCTGAGTTTGGCACCAAATTTTGAATCATGGAAAATTCTGGCGGAGCATCTCATATAATATTCCATGATTACCAGTGCCCATATAAGCAATTACTATAGGAATACAACATGTCGTGGGGTTAAATGTGAGTGCAAGTGCAGTGACCATAAAACATTTATTTATTTAGTTTTAGCAGTTTGGGGACAGGGGGGGGGGGTTAACTTTCGGTTTCCCCATCCTGCTCACCCACAATAGGTGGGTCAGAACGGGGAAACCGTCAGGGACCGTCACCGAAGTCCACTTACCCATCGGTGGCAGCAGCGGGCAGCGATCGGCGGCAGAAGAGGATGGCGGTACGGCTCCCTGGATCCTACGGAAGCTGGTGAGTTGCCTAGCAATATCTGGAGGGCCACAATTTGGAGATCACTGTGCAGTGGTCTCTAAACTGTAGCCCTCCAGATGTTGCAAAACTGCAAATCCCAGCGTGCCCAAACAGCTGTCTTGGCATGCTGGGAGTTGTAGTTGCGTACCTCCAACTGTTGCATAACTGCAGGGTGGGCCATTTATATGGATACACATTAATAAAATGGGAATGGTTGGTGATATTAACTTCCTGTTTGTGGCACATTAGTATATGTGAGGGGGGAAACTTTTCAAGATGGGTGGTGACCATGGCGGCCGTTTTGAAGTTGGCCATTTTGAATCCAACTTTAGTTTTTTTCAATAAGAAGAGGGTTATATGACACATCAAACTTATTGGGAATTTCACAAGAAAAACAATGATGTGCTTGGTTGTAACGTAACTTTATTCTTTCATGAGTTGTTTACAAATTTCTGACCACTTACATAGTGTTCAATGTGCTGCCCATTGTGTTGGATTGTCAATGTAACCCTCTTCTCCCACTCTTCACACACTGATAGCAACACCGCAGGAGAAATGCTAGCACAGGCTTCCAGTATCCATATACACTGCTATATACTACTATATACACCGCAGGAGAAATGCTAGCACAGGCTTCCAGTATCCGTAGTTTCAGGTGCTGCACATCTCGTATCTTCACAGAATAGACAATTGCCTTAAGATGACCCCAAAGATAAAAGTCTAAGGGGGTCAGATCGGGAGACCTTGGGGGCCATTCAACTGGCCCACGACGACCAATCCACTTTCCAGGAAACTTTTCATCTAGGAATGCTCGGACCTGACACCCATAATGTGGTGGTGCACCATCTTGCTAGAAAAAACTCAGGGAACGTGCCAGCTTCAGTGCATAAAGAGGGAAACACATCATCATGTAGCAATTTCGCATATCCAGTGGCCTTGAGGTTTCCATTGATGAAGAATGGCCCCATTATCTTTGTACCCCATATACTACACCATACCATCAATTTTTGTGTTCCAACAGTCTTGGAGGGATCTATGCAATGTGGGTTAGTGTCAGACCAATAGCGGTGGTTTTGATTGTTAAAGGGGTACTCCACCCCTAGACATCTTATAGCGAGATGTCTGATCGCGGGGGTCCCGCCGCTGGGGACCCCCGCAATATAGCATGCGGCACCCACCTTTTTTCTGCTCGGGAAGCGCTGGAGGGTCTGAGTCCCGACCATGGGAACAGAAGTTTGTGATGTTATGACTCCTCCCTCATGTGACGTCACGCCCCGTCCCCTCAATGCAAGTCTATGGGAAGGGGCGTGACGGCCATCAGGCATCTTATCCCCTATCCTTTGTATAGGGGATAAGATGTCTAGGGGTGGAGTACCCCTTTAACTTCACCATTCACATAAAAGTTTGCCTCATCACTGAACAAATCTTCTGCGTAAACTGAGGGTCCTGTTCCAATATTTCTTTTGCCCATTCTGCAGCACCTGAAACTACGGATACTGGAAGCCTGTGCTAGCATTTCTCCTGCGGTTTTGCTATCAGTGTGTGAAGAGTGGGAGAAGAGGGTTGCATTGACAATCCAACACAATGGGCAGCACATTGAACACATTTTAGAAGTGGTCAGAAACTTCTAAATAACTCATGAACATTAAAACCAAGCAAATCATTGTTTTTCTTTTGAAATTCGCAAAAAGTTTGATGTGTCACATGACCCTCTTTCTATTGAAAAAACAAAAGTTGGATTCAAAATGGCCAACTTCAAAATGGCCGCCATGGTCACCACCCATCTTGAAAAGTTTCCCCCCTCACATATACTAATGCGCCACAAACAGGAAGTTAATATCACCAACCATTCCCATTTTATTAAGGTGTATCCATATAAATGGCCCACCCTGTACATCTCCCAGCATGCCCTTTGGCGATCAGTACATGCTGGGAGTTGTAGTTTTGCAACAGCTGGAGGCACAATGGTTGGAAAATACTGAGTTAGGTAACAGAACCTAACTGAAGGTTTTCCAACCAGTGTGCCTCCAGCTGTTGCAAAAGTTCAACTCCCAGCAGGCACGGTCTGTACAGGGTACATTCACACGGGCGAGTTTACAGTGAGTTTTCCGCTTCAATAAAGAAAAATGAAAAATGTATCGTATGGCAGTGTTTCCAAAACGGAGCCTCCACCTGTTGCAAAGCAACGACTCCCAGCATTTCCGGACAGCCAAAGACTGTCCAGGCATGCTGGGAGTTTAGCAACAGCTGGAGGCACCCTGTTTGGGAATCACTGGCGTAGAATACCCCTATGTCCACCCCTATGCAATCAATAATTTAGTCCTCAAATGCACATGGCGCTCTCTGACTTTGGAGCCCTGTCGTATTTCAAGGAAACAGTTTAGGGACACATATGGGGTATTTCCGTACTTGGGAGAAATTGCAATACAAATTTTGGGGGGCTTTTTCTCCTTTTACCCCTTATGAAAAGGAAAAGTTGGGGGCTACACCAGCCTGTTAGTGTAAAAAAATTAAAATTTTTACACTAACATGCTGATGTTTCCCCATACTTTTTATTTTCACAAGCGGTAAAAGGAAAAGCACGGAAATACCCCATATGTGGGTGTAAAATGCTCTCAGACGCACAACAAGGCTCAGGAGTGAGAGCCCACCATGACCATTTGAGGCCTAAATTGGTGATTTGCACAGGGGTGGCTGATTTTACAGTGGTTTTGACATAAACGCAAAAAAATAAATACCCACATGTGACCCCATTTTGGAAACTACAACCCGCACAGAACATAAGGGGTATAGTGAGCCTTAACACTAAAGAATTTTCATTAAAGTTGGATGGGAAAATGAAAAAAACAAAAAAAAATTCACTAAAATGCTGGCATTACCCTAAATTTTTCATTTTCACAAGGGAAAATAGGAAAAAAAGCCCCCCAAAATTTGTTCTTCTGATTAAGAACATACCCCATATGTGGATGTGAAGTGCTCTGCGGGTGAACTACAATGCTGAGAAGAGAAGGAGTGCCATAGGGCTTTTGAAGATAAATTTTGTCCGGAATTGAAGGCCACGTGTGTTTACAAAGCCCCCATAGTACCAGAACAATGGACCCTCCCCCACATGTAATCCCATTTTGGACACTACACCCCTCATGTAATGTAATAAGGGGGTACAGTGAGCATTTACACCCCACAGGTGTCTGACAGAATTTTGGAACAGTGGTCCTTGAAAATGAAAAATGCATTTTTTGATTTGCACAGCCCACTGTTCCAAAGACCTGTCAAACGCCAGTGGGGTGTAAATGTTCACTGCACCCCTTATTAAATTCTGTGAGGGGTGTAGTTTCCAAAATCGGTTCACATGTGGGGGGGTCCACTGTTCTGGCACCACGGGGGGCTTTGTAAACGCACATGGTCCCTGACTCCCATTCCAAACAAATTCTCTCTCCAAAAGCTCAATGGCGCTCCTCCTCTTCTGAGCATTGTAGTGCGCCATCTCCAGAGATCTTGAGACCAGAGAAGTAGATTGTCGATATTACTGATCAGTATTAAAAATCAAAAGATAGCTATTAACAGTTATAATTTAATAATGGGAATAAGTATCTCCTCCAATAAAAAAATTAATTCCCCCTCTTCCCATTTTACAAATAAAAATTTGTAAAAAAAATAAAATAAATCAACATATTTGGCATAACAATGTCCAGAAAAGTCAGAATTATTAAAATATAGTGTTAATGATTCCATATGGTGAACGCCATAAAACGTAAAAATAAAAAAAGTCCAATGCTGAATTGTGATCACATCCCAGAAAAAAATAAAATAAAAAAAAGTCATCAAAAATCACATGTACGCAAATGTGGTACCGACAAAAACAGCAAATCACAGATTAAGTGCCAGTACAAGCATAACCATATGAATAAAACATGTCCAGGGGTTAAATGTGAGTGCAGGTGCAGTGAACATGAAAAATTCAGGACAACAGGTTTTCATTTTTAGTTTTTTCCTCCTCACCTTCTTAAAATCATAACACAGACTCCTATGGGGCTGTTTTTTTGCGCCACATATTGTACTTTGTAATGACATCAATCATTTCACCACAAAATCTACAGCAAAACGAGAAAAAAAATATTAGTGGGGCAAAATTGGAAAAAAAACAAACACCATTTAGAATTTTTTTTTAGGGACTTCCGATTCTACACAGTGCACTTTTCGGTAAAAATGACACCTTGTTCTTTAGATCCATACAATTAAATTGATATCCAGCTCATTAAGGTTTGATTTTGTTTAACATTAAAAGTTATAACTTTTTGCACCAAAATTAGTACGTTTAAAATTGTCCTCTTCTGACCTCTATAACTTTTTCCTTATGCAGGGATGTATTCGGAAAAAAATTAGCCCTCGTACAATTTAAAACGTACTTACATTGTTCAAAAAGTTAGATCTTTTTTTTTAAACAGTACAAAAAGAGTAAAGCGTGTACCCAAGCATTGACCCACAGTATAAAAAGAACATGTCGGTGTTATCATACACTTCACTGTGTAAAAATAAAAACTATCAAAAGTTGCAAAATTGCCGTTTACTTCTCAATTTCCTGCCGCAAATAATATATATACATTTTTATAGTACCATATATTTTATGTTAAAATTAAAGGTTTCATTACAAAGTACAGTTGGTCGCAAAAGAAACAAACCCTCATATGGGTCTTTAGGTTGAACATTTTAAGATTTATGGCTCTTAGAAGGGGAGGAGGAAAAATTTTAAACATAAAAATGAAAATTTCCTGTGTCCTCAAGACCAAAAAGGGCTGTGACCCGGAAGGGGTTAAAGCTGTAATCTTCAAATCCTTTGTAAACCCCCAGTATAACTGTACATAGTGTAAGTAAAGTACAGTACAGCCATTACAATGGATACACATACACGTGATGTCATCTGCTGTGACATCACACATCAAAGAGACTTTCTCCAGGGTAGAATCCAATCCCTAACACTTATTTCCTCGGTTCGGCGGGTGAACACGTTCTCCTACTAGACCTGCGCTTATTTTGCAAATTGAAGAGAATTTTGTCTATTTAGGCAAAAGGATCCTGTAGGGACGGCGACCATGAAGCTAAGAGGTAGGAATAATGAAAACTTCCAAAATTTCAGTTTATAAATGGATTTAACATGAATGTATTAGTGTAAAGTTAATATAGTAGAGTTCTGAATGCTTGGAGCGGGCGGTGGGGGTCGTGACATCACGGCCACGCCCCCTCAATGTAAGTCTATGGGAGGGGGTGTGGTGTGATGTCACGAGGGGCGTGGCTGTGACATTACGACCCTGTCACCCAGTGTTCTGAATAAAGGCTGGGTGCTGCACAGAGATCGCTGGGGTCCCAGCTGCGGGACCCCGGCGATCAGACATCTTATCCCCTATCCTTTACATAGGGGATAAGATGTCTAGGGGCAGAGTACCCCTTTAAGTTTCTTACAGCAATTGGGTAAAGGTTTACTCCTGTGAGATAAATGATTTTGTGTGAACACACACACACAGACATATATATATATATATATATATATATACATAAATAAATGAATGAATATAGGTCTAATATATTGTATCCTGTCGCTATTTTGCAGATATCCCAGTTCTCTCTGTGCCTGTCGTGTGTCTCATACATTACGTGACGAGTTTCCTTTGGCGGTATACTAACCTATATCATTATAAGGTCACTCCACCATATTATGAGATCCATAAAATACCTGGGAAGAAGATTAAGCACCGTGGTCAGCGAGCAGATGTGGCTATTGACATGGCTTTAGGTGACAATTCAGACCCACATGAATCAAGGCACAGCGATCATGTGACAGTCACCATGGCGGATAACCAGATGGATTTACCAACAACCTCTGAAGATGCCTCGGAGCCCAAAGTGTCTTGGCTGCAGCGGACTTGGCAATATGCTAAAAGCAAACTGAAGTGGTCCAATTATGTATCCAATGTGTGGGTTGGAGCATGGGCCATGGCCAAATGGACAGTAACCGGCATGATGACCACATTCAAGATGCCATTTTACTTCCTACATACAAAGCTAAGAAGTATTACAGCAAAGGCCATTGACGATCAATGTGAACCAATTTAACAAGATGCTGATTGGGTCACACAAGGTCTGCATATGGTTGGGGGTGGGGGTGGGGAGGAGCCCGAAATGCAGCCACCTCCACGTGGTGGGCTCTGGGTCACTTGATACATTAACAAGTGAGCGAGGAGCTGCATAATTCAAGGCACATTTCCCATATAGGACATACAGCTTGTAATGGAGACAGAAGATATTGACCACCTAGAGATACATTTTGCACATAAGTGGGAAAACAAGCCCCCCTATTGGATGATTAAGGAATCAGAGATATGTAGAAGGGGAGAGGTGGATTCCCAGGAATGGAGGATGACAATATATCTCTAGCATAATATCTCTGGATAAGTGGATATGGTGGAAACAGTATCATTATTACAATTATTTTTAACCCTTTTGCATTTGCATTGCCATCTTCTGGGATCACCACGTCTCTGGATGCGGTGATTGGACTGGGATGGCTGTTGTTATCTAAAAGCAGCCACCTCGGCATATCGCCCAGGGGGGGGTCCCGGGAATCCCCCCTTGGCGGCAATCGCTGTGATTCGTCAGTCAATACTGACCGGTGAATCACGGCTTTTCCAGGCCAAATGGGTCACTGGTGACCAAGGAAATATGGGTGATTGGTGCTGTCCGAGACAGCACCAATCACCATTGCCCAGCAGGAGTGAGGTGGCACTGGTGCCACCTCACGATCATGGTGATTGGTCGGCTGAGACCAGCTGAAGAATCACGGCATCTTCTGGGCTGTCCTGACGGCACCCGTTCCACCCCTAGTCTGGAGGGCGAGAGCGGGTACCGACCATGTAGTGTGCAGCGGCGGGGATAGCATACTGGCGGTGGCAGGAAATGACTGGCAGCAGCAGCAGGAGGTGAGGCCTGTGTGCCTCCTACTGTTTCATAACTACAACTCCCAGCATGCACAGCCAAAGGGCATGCTGGGAGTTGTAGTTATGTAACAGCTGGAGATACCCTGGTTGGGAAACACTGTGCTGTACAGATGAAGTGGGGCCAGTATGAGAATAGCTCTTAGTGTAAGATTATATGGGAATGGTCCTAACCTTTGAAGTGGGAACTTGCACTTAATGCAGATTCCATTTCTTTGGAGCCAAAAGCAACACGAGTTGTGTGTCTCATCTTGCTCCTCCGCTGCTGCTGAAGCCGTCTGCAGAGTTTTTGTGATCTGGAGTATTGTTATTGGAAGTCTCCTTGGAAGCTCTGGAAGACGGATATCATGGTAGAGACGTCTGTGCTGAGAAACGAAGTTCCCGAAAAAACTTTTTGAAGGAGATTTATCTTTTTTTTTTTTTTTTACTTACTTTTTCTTACATGCGACCTATCAAAAAGTCATACGACCTTGATAAATAAATTGCACGTAAGCAAAACCCGGGAAACCCACTTGCAAAAGCATTTTTTTAAATCAGAAAAGTAGATAAAGTTCCTTATCTACCCTTTATTACCAGTAGTGTTTCTAGAGAGTGACGGGGAAGGGGGGGGGGGGGGAGGGGGGTTGGGGCGTACTGCATTGGATGAAGCTGTATTACTTTTTTTTTTTTTTTTTAAAGGAAAATTTTAGTGCCACATATGGGTTATTTACGTAGTCTGTAAAAATCTTACACAACTATTTTGTGCCTTATTCTATTTTAACACAACATTTTCAAATTTAGTGGGTACGCCAGCATGTACGTGTCCTACAATTAACAAGGTGTGCAGTGTGTATTTTTAACCTTAAAATTAATAGAGTTGTTATATAATTAAAGTTTTCTATAATTAACATTAACCTTTGTGCTCTCCCGGTACAGGACCGGTCCTGTACCATCCTTAAGTCCCCTCAGGAAGAGTCCCTTAGGTCCATAGGGCTCTCCTGCAGCGCTCCCCCCTTGTTGTCTCATAAATGCAGTGTATATTCATTATGTGTTTTTATAGTTCATATGTATAAAGTTGTACAGTTTGTATAAAATGCATAGGACCTTCCTTGGTCATGTGATCTACTGTCATGTGATATACCCAGAGTTCCATGGGCACAGGAGCTCCAAGCATTAGCAACCAATGGGCTTTTGTCCAGCCCCCTAGTATATAAGTGGCTGTAGTCTCTATACTCTCTCTTATCTCTTGGACTCAAAAGGAAGCACAAAGTCCTGTATACTACAAATTCATCTCATCAAGGCCAAAGCCTAAAGAAATGCAGCCACTTTTAAAACGTAAGTTACAATTCTCTCTACAAATCCAGTGACTACTCCTCAGCTAAGGAATATATCAGTAGCACAATGGTCTGCCTAAATATCTCAATAATAACAAGTCCAAGCAAACATGTGAGGTGTCCTGTGTCACGGTTGCCTCTGAAGGAACTGCATAATTGTAAAGACTGTTCCCTAAACATTTCAAGTAAAAGTTCCAGTTTATTCAGAATCCTTGCTGTGGACATTCCTTTATTACAAACCATTTTTCGGTTGGTTGACGGCGGTTACTATACCGGAATAACCACATACTCGCGTCACGAACACTAAGGGGTTAACAACATCTTGCCCCCAGGATTTATACCACCTGCTACATACTGCAACACCCCAGTCACCACATTTCTTTTGGCGTCCTACGAACAGGATACGGGTGTGTGCCTTTAATAATTCAGCCACCCAGGCCACCCACAATGAAAAACGGGTGTATTGCAAGTGCCACTAGTCATCCCCCTGTGCAGGAATATGTATAGAAAACTGTCCAGGATTGTCGCAATCCGCGACCGAAATTACGCCCAAAAGTGTACAGGACATTGTTGCTGAAATTGTGCTTTGCCGGGGTGCTAGAAAAAGTAAGGGGGAGGTGAAGAATATTGTATTGTGGCCATGGGTAAGATTAGGAACGAAGCCATGTTCCGTGCTTCAGTACAAAAGTACCTGAAGTCTCCTCAGCGGCCAATTTGAGTATGTTCCTGTTTTCATAATATGTGCCCTACTATTTGGTCCCATTACCCTGATGGGTTTGTTCTTACCTTCTTTGTTTCTTGCTCCTTTGAATTGTTTTATTGTATTGTAAAACTTAATGAAATGATCTAATTAAAAAAAAAAATACCTGAAGGGGTTAAGGAAGAACCCAAGAAGCGCGCCAAGATGTCCCATGCTGGATATCATGTAGCAGCGCCTATGCCGAAATGGAACTGTTGTCTGACTTCCTGTGGGACAGGAAGTCAGAGCTGCACCAATGACGTCCTTCCGGCCGGCCGGCATTTTGTTGAAGCCTCTTATAAAAGGCACCATGCGGCCATCCCTCTTCAGTCCGGAAATGGCAGAGAGGTGTACAGACATGGCGCAGCCCACCAGAGCACGTGAAGAGAGCAACAAGATGGCTGCGGAGCAGCGGAAAGTTACAGTGGCTGCAGCGCAGCTGTTCCATGACCTAGCTGACCATTTGCAGCAATTGCCCCTTGGGGCCGAGGAGGCCTGCAAGCTGCCCCCGCTTCCAGAGGACGATGAATGGCAAGCTACCCCAAAAAGGGGATCACCACAGTCTTCAGCAGCAGCATCGCCGGTGAGATTGTTCCCTCGCCACAGATCCTGGGGATCCTGGGCGGAGATTGCAACCGAGGAGTCAGATGTAAGTACGCCGGCCGAGGCCGCATTTTCTATGCCTTCAGCCCCGACAGGGAACCCCCAGGGCAGAAGTCTGTTCCAGTTAGAGCACGCTCACAGTCACCCCTTCTCCTTCAATGGGTGTTCGGCGACGAGCCAGAGTTTGTCCCGTACTTGTGGGACCATGTCCTTCCCCTGCCAGGGAAGTCCCATCCACCAGTTCCCACAGTACAGGCTGAGAGAGCCCGCAGAGAGGCCGAAATAGCCAGCATCATTGAGAAATTAAAAGCCCAGCACAGAGAGAGGTATGGGCCTAAGCAGTTGCCCTATGAAGTACAAGTAGAGCAGCAGCAGGATACTAAAAGGCTGGAAGCCCTCTATATAAGCAAGTTGGACTATCCACAAGTGGGTGAGCCACCCTTGGAGCGCCGACTCGCCACAGTTATAAAATTTGATAAAGTACGTGGCTTTGGCACCCTCCAAGACTGCCAGCATGGAGGAACCATGCTAGTAAATAGGTAAGTCGTTCAGCGGGACTGCCTGCCTCCAGCACTCCACTCCTTAGAAGCAGGGGAGATAGTGGAATATACCCCGGTAAAAAGTCTGCGGGGAGAATGGGCGGCAGCCATAACCAGGCCCAAGAATCCCACTCAAATACCCTTTACGTATTTTCCGTCGGACGACTGGGACATAGATCCCCATTGAATTCGGCCGATAAGGTGGAAGAAGAAATGTATTTGTCCGAGGCAGGGGTGGGCCTCCAGCTGCTCCAAAAAGGTCCAATTAGAAAATTAAAACTTCACCTTTAATGTTGCATGTTAAAAACAAAGGATATCCATAGTGAAAAATAAAAGGAAGGAAGGGAAACCGACGCGTAAGAGCCAGTATAGGCTCGAAACGCGTCGGTTTCCCTTCCTTCCTTTTATTTTTCACTATGGATATCCTTTGTTTTTAACATGCAACATTAAAGGTGAAGTTTTAATTTTCTAATTGGACCTTTTTGGAGCAGCTGGAGGCCCACCCCTGCACGTGTGCTTTTTTTCTTCCATTATCCTCCGGGACACGGCCCGCATCCTGCCTGCCTTGCTCTCCTGCAACTACGGAGCTCCTGTATCCAATACCGCACAGTGGTGAGCTGAATCCCCTCTTTTCTTTTTCTTTGCATTTGTCCGAGGCGCCCATCATGGCTCCTAAATTTATGAGGAGAGAGAGAAAAGGAAAAAAGGGGGGAGGCTCAAGCTAAATGTAAAGCATAACACAAAAGGGTGCTATCTGGCTCATAAAACAATAAGCACAATAATAACCAGACTAAATAGCCATAAAGGATGCATACCCAATATCATATAATGCAAGAAAATGTAAACTTTATTATAACACATATGACACAAAGTAAGGAAAAACACTCTAAAAACACTTAAAAAGGCTCAGAAGAGCCGCACTACAACAGTGGGACCAATTGTGGTCACCACAGGACATGGGAAGAAAAATGAAAGGGACCCCTCCTGTCACTCACCAAATAAGTAACAATAAAACACAAATGACAAAAAAGGGCAATGACAAATGGGCTTCTTTATTGGACATGGGCTTACTGGGACACTTTCCCTCCTTCCTCCGTCTGTGGATCGTCCACTGTGTTTGTATATTAGTGTACTGAGTATTACATTCTTGCACCTGCTTCCCTGAGTAACATTCATCGCATTGTACCATTTACCATTTGGGGACTGGCATGCACAGTTTGTTGACTGTCCACTACTTTTTTGTCATTTGTGTTTTATTGTTACTTATTTGGTGAGTGACAGGAGGGATCCCTTTCATGTTTCTTCCCATGTCCTGTGGTGACCATAATTCGTCCCACTGTTGTAGTGTGGCTCTTCTGAGCCTTTTTAAGTGTTTTTAGAGTGTTTTCCTTGCTTTGTGTCATATGTGTTATAATAAAGTTTACATTTTCTTGCATTATATGATATTGGGTATGCATCCTTTATGGCTATTTAGTCTGGTTTTTATTGTGTAAATTTATGAGGAGGTCCAGTCCTGAATCTTCACTTACAGAAAATGTGCCCAGGCGTACTCCCCCAGAGGAGGTGAGGCCTAACCAACGGGCACCAACTTATGTGCCTAGGCCTACTCCACGCCGGAGGTGAGGCCTAATCAGCACGCACCGACCGATGTGCCGTGGCCTACTCCACCTAAGGAAGTGTGGCCGAACCAGCTGGCACCTACAGCTGTACCAGCGGCATCAGCCTCTGAAGTCAATGTGGTGGTCAATGTTAATCCGACCATAACACAGTCCTGGCTGACCAATGTAGCCTGGAGGGAAACCCAACCTCGTGCTCCCAGATATATATCACAAAGCAGGAAGCACACCGACAGGCGAGGTTGGGAAGCAAGAAGAACCAATTTCAAATTTTTTGCATTCTACTAAATGTGTGGTACACTAATACCTTCTTTATTGTTTCAGGTTATCATTATCCGCAACAGTTCAAGTCAAGTGCCTGGCAGGACTGTGCAAAGAAGTTTCACCATTTGTAAAGTAACCATTTTCGTAAGTTTGTGCCCGGCTCTGGCCGAGAGACTCCTTGCCCTAGGAGATCCTATTAAGTCTTGTGCCCAGCTATAGCCATGATCCTAACCAAAGACTCCATAATGTAGGTGGATTGCTGAGCCTTACATGCACGTTATTGTATATGTGATAAAAGTAATATATATTTTGTGCACTATTTGGCACTCAAAAATATCAGGTAAATTTAACCTGACCATCTTAATTATTTGCTGCTGGTATTTAACCTTTGTGCCTACAAGCAACAAAAGTTATGTTCACCTAAAATGTAATAAAATGTAAATGGTGTCACGATTCGGCTGGCTGGAGGTGGATCCTCTGTGCCAGAGAGGGATTGGCGTGGACCGTGCTGGTGGACCGGTTCTAAGTTGCTACTGGTATTCACCAGAGCCCGCCGCAAAGCGGGATGGTCTTGCAGCGGCGGTAGCAACCAGGTCGTATCCACCAGCAACGGCTCAACCTCTCTGACTGCTGAAGATAGGCGCGGTACAAGGGAGTAGACAAGAGCAAGGTCGGACGTAGCAGAAGGTCAGGGCAGGCAGCAAGGATCGTAGTCAGGGGCAACGGCAGGAGGTCTGGAACACAGGCTAGGAACACACAAGGAAACGCTTTCACTGGCACAATGGCAACAAGATCCGGCGAGGGAGTGCAGGGGAAGTGAAGTATAAATAGGGAGTGCACAGGTGAACAAACTAATTAAGCAGTGGCCCTTTAAATTGCAGAGACCCGGCGCGCGCGCGCCCTAAGGAGCGGGGCCGCGCGCGCCGGGACAAGACCGACGGAGAGCGAGTCAGGTACGGGAGCCGGGATGCGCATCGCGAGCGGGCGCCTCCCGCAACGCGAATCGCATCCCGGCTGAGAGAGGTATTGCAGCGCACCCGGTCAGCAGGTCCGGGGCGCTGCAAATGCGAGGATGATGCGAGCGCTCCAGGGAGGAGCGGGGACCCGGAGCGCTCGGCGTAACAGTACCCCCCCCCTTGGGTCTCCCCCTCTTCTTGGAGCCTGAGAACCTGAGGACAAGACTTTTGTCTAGGATGTTGTCCTCAGGTTCCCAGGATCTCTCTTCTGGACCACAGCCTTCCCAATCCACCAAGAAAATTTTTTTCCCTCTGACCGTCTTGGAGGCCAGAATCTCCTTCACGGAGAAGATGTCAGAAGAACCGGAAACAGTGGGAGAAACAAGTTTGGGAGAGAAGCGGTTGATGATGAGTGGTTTAAGGAGAGAGACATGGAAGGCATTGGGAATACGAAGAGAAGGAGGAAGAAGGAGTTTGTAAGAGACAGGGTTAATCTGGCACAAGACTTTGAAAGGACCAAGATAGCGTGGTCCCAGTTTGTAACTGGGGACACGAAAGCGGACATATTTAGCGGAGAGCCATACCTTGTCTCCAGGAGCAAAAATGGGGGGAGTTCTTCTTTTCTTATCGGCAAACCTTTTCATGCGGGATGAAGCCTGTAAAAGAGAATTTTGGGTCTCTTTCCATATGGTGGAAAGATCACGAGTCACTTCATCCACAGCGGGCAAACCAGAGGGCAAGGGAGTAGGGAGGGGGGGAAGAGGGTGACGGCCGTACACCACGAAAAATGGGGACTTAGCAGAAGATTCGGAGACTCTGAAGTTGTATGAGAATTCGGCCCATGGTAGAAGATCTGCCCAGTCATCCTGGCGGGAGGAAACAAAATGCCGTAAATAGTCACCCAGGACCTGGTTAATTCTTTCTACTTGCCCATTGGATTGGGGATGATAAGAAGAAGAGAAGTTTAATTTAATCTTGAGCTGTTTACAGAGGGCCCTCCAGAATTTAGACACGAATTGGACGCCTCTATCCGAGACGATCTGCGTGGACAAACCGTGAAGACGAAAAATGTGTACAAAAAATTGCTTTGCCAACTGAGGCGCTGAAGGAAGACCAGGAAGAGGAATAAAATGTGCCATCTTGGAAAATCGATCAACGACCACCCAAACAACAGTGTTGCCACTGGATGGGGGTAAGTCTGTAATAAAGTCCATATCAATCAGTGACCAAGGCTGTTCGGGGACAGGCAGAGGATGAAGGAGACCAGCAGGCTTCTGGCGAGGAGTCTTATCCCGGGCACAGACAGTACAGGCCCGCACAAAATCAACAACATCCGTCTCCAGAGTCGGCCACCAATAGAAACGAGAGATGAGTTGCAAGGATTTTTTGATGCCCGCATGGCCTGCGAGGTGGGAGGAGTGTCCCCATTTGAGAATCCCGAGACGCTGGCGTGGAGAAACGAAGGTCTTCCCTGGAGGAGTTTGCCTGATGGAGGCTGGAGAAGTGGAGATCAGACAGTCAGGAGGAATGATGTGTTGCGGAGAGAGCTCTACTTCCGAGGCATCCGAGGAACGAGAGAGGGCATCGGCCCTAATGTTCTTGTCGGCAGGGCGAAAATGAATTTCAAAGTTAAAACGGGCAAAGAACAACGACCACCTGGCCTGGCGAGGGTTCAGCCGTTGGGCAGACTGGAGATAGGAGAGATTCTTGTGATCAGTGTATATGATAACTGGAAATTTTGATCCCTCCAGCAGATGCCTCCATTCCTCAAGCGCCAATTTCATGGCCAGTAGTTCTCGATCCCCGATGGAGTAGTTTCTCTCCGCCGGAGAGAAGGTCCTAGAAAAAAACCCACAAGTAACAGCATGCCCGGAAGAATTTTTTTGTAAAAGGACAGCTCCAGCTCCCACTGAGGAGGCATCTTCCTCCAATAGGAAGGGTTTAGATGGGTCAGGTCTGGAGAGCACGGGAGCAGAAGAAAAGGCAGACTTGAGATGTTTAAATGCGTCTTCCGCTTGGGGAGACCAGGACTTGGGATTGGCATTTTTCTTGGTTAAAGCCACGATAGGAGCCACAATAGTGGAAAAGTGTGGAATAAATTGTCTGTAATAATTGGCGAACCCCAAAAAACGTTGGATAGCACGGAGTCCGGAGGGGCGTGGCCAATCTAAGACGGCAGAGAGTTTATCTGGGTCCATTTGTAGTCCCTGGCCAGAGACCAAGTATCCTAGGAAAGGAAGAGATTGACATTCAAATAGACATTTCTCCATTTTGGCATAAAGTTGATTGTCTCGAAGTATCTGAAGAACCATGCGGACATGCTGGCGGTGTTCTTCTAAGTTGGCAGAAAAAATCAGAATATCGTCCAGATAAACCACAACACAGGAATATAAGAGATCACGAAAAATTTCATTAACAAAGTCTTGGAAGACGGCAGGGGCGTTGCACAGGCCAAAGGGCATGACCAGATACTCAAAGTGTCCATCTCTGGTGTTAAATGCAGTCTTCCATTCGTCCCCCTCCCTGATGCGGATGAGATTATAAGAACCTCTTAAGTCCAGTTTGGTAAAGATGTGGGCACCTTGTAGGCGATCAAAGAGTTCCGAGATAAGAGGTAGGGGGTAGCGGTTCTTTACCGTGATTTTATTAAGTCCGCGGTAATCAATGCAAGGACGTAGGGAGCCATCTTTTTTGGACACAAAAAAAAATCCAGCTCCGGCAGGAGAGGAGGATTTGCGGATAAACCCCTTTTTTAAATTTTCCTCTGACTCTGACATGGCAAGAGTCTCTGGAGCAGACAGAGGATAAATTCTGCCCCGGGGTGGAGTAGTACCCGGGAGGAGGTCAATAGGACAGTCATAAGGCCTGTGAGGAGGTAAAGTCTCAGCTTGCTTTTTGCAAAACACGTCAGCATAGTCCATATAAGCCTTAGGAAGACCGGTTACAGGGGGAACCACAGGGTCACGGCAGGGAGTACTGGGAACCGGTTTAAGACAGTCCTTGAAACAAGAAGTACCCCAGCTCTTGATTTCTCCTGTGGACCAATCAAGGGTTGGGGAATGGCGTTGAAGCCACGGTAATCCAAGAAGAATTTCGGAAGTGCAGTTGGAGAGGACCAAAAATTCAATTTTTTCGTGATGAGGTCCGATGCACATTAGGAGATGTTCCGTGCGGTAACGCACGGTACAGTCCAATCTTTCATTGTTAACAGAATTGATGTAGAGGGGTCTGGCGAGACTGGTCACCGGGATGTTGAACCTGTTGATGAGAGAGGCCAAAATAAAATTTTCTGCAGATCCGGAATCCAAGAAGGCCATAGTAGAGAAGGAGAAGGTAGAGGAAGATATCCGCACAGGCACAGTAAGGCGTGGAGAAGCAGAGTTGACATCAAGAACTGTCTCACCTTTGTGCGGAGTCAGCGTACGTCTTTCCAGGCGGGGAGGACGGATAGGACAATCCTTCAAGAAGTGTTCGGTACCGGCACAGTACAGGCACAGATTCTCCATGCGGCATCGTGTCCTTTCTTGAGGTGTCAAGCGAGACCGGTCAACTTGCATAGCCTCCACGGCGGGAGGCACAGGAACGGATTGCAGAGGACCAGAGGAGAGAGGAGCCGGGGAGAAAAAACGCCTCGTGCGAACAAAGTCCATATCCTGGCGGAGCTCCTGACGCCTTTCGGAAAAACGCATGTCAATGCGGGTGGCCAGATGAATAAGTTCATGCAGGTTAGCAGGAATTTCTCGTGCGGCCAGCACATCTTTAATGTTGCTGGATAGGCCTTTTTTAAGGTCGCGCAGAGGGCCTCATTATTCCAGGATAATTCGGAGGCAAGAGTACGGAATTGGATGGCGTACTCGCCAACAGAAGAATTACCCTGGAGCAGGTTCAGCAGGGCAGTCTCAGCAGAAGAGGCTCGGGCAGGTTCCTCAAAGACACTTCGAATCTCCGTGAAGAAGGAGTGTACAGAGGCAGTGACGGGGTCATTGCGGTCCCAGAGCGGTGTGGCCCATGACAGAGCTTTCCCAGACAGAAGGCTGACTACGAAAGCCACCTTAGACCTTTCAGTAGGAAACTGGTCCGACATCATCTCCAAGTGCAGGGAACATTGCGAAAGAAAGCCACGGCAAAACTTAGAGTCCCCATCAAATTTATCCGGCAAGGATAATCGTAGGCCGGAAGCGGCCACTCGCTGCGGAGGAGGTGCAGGAGCTGGCGGAGGAGATGATTGCTGAAGCTGTGGTAGTAGCTGCTGTAGCATCACGGTCAGTTGAGACAGCTGGTGGCCTTGTTGCGCTATCTGTTGCGACTGCTGGGCGACCACCGTGGTGAGGTCGGTGACAACTGGCAGTGGGACTTCAGCGGGATCCATGGCCGGATCTACTGTCTCGATTCGGCTGGCTGGAGGTGGATCCTCTGTGCCAGAGAGGGATTGGCGTGGACCGTGCTGGTGGACCGGTTCTAAGTTGCTACTGGTATTCACCAGAGCCCGCCGCAAAGCGGGATGGTCTTGCAGCGGCGGTAGCAACCAGGTCGTATCCACCAGCAACGGCTCAACCTCTCTGACTGCTGAAGATAGGCGCGGTACAAGGGAGTAGACAAGAGCAAGGTCGGACGTAGCAGAAGGTCAGGGCAGGCAGCAAGGATCGTAGTCCAAGGGCAACGGCAGGAGGTCTGGAACACAGGCTAGGAACACACAAGGAAACGCTTTCACTGGCACAATGGCAACAAGATCCGGCGAGGGAGTGCAGGGGAAGTGAAGTATAAATAGGGAGTGCACAGGTGAACACACTAATTAAGCCAGCTGCGCCAATCAGTGGCGCAGTGGCCCTTTAAATTGCAGAGACCCGGCGCGCGCGCGCCCTAAGGAGCGGGGCCGCGCGCGCCGGGACAAGACCGACGGAGAGCGAGTCAGGTACGGGAGCCGGGATGCGCATCGCGAGCGGGCGCCTCCCGCAACGCGAATCGCATCCCGGCTGAGAGAGGTATTGCAGCGCACCCGGTCAGCAGGTCTGACCGGGGCGCTGCAAATGCGAGGATGATGCGAGCGCTCCGGGGAGGAGCGGGGACCCGGAGCGCTCGGCGTAACAAATGGTTTACTGTACATGACTACAAAATTATAGAGCGGTGTTATAGTGATTCTACTCAGGTGCTGTCCCAGCTCCACTGGGAGAAACAAGAAAACCACCTTTCCACTAACGCCTAATAAATCAGATACCAAGACTGACTTCATTAAAAGTACATATAAATTCAGTACACATAAAATTCAGTACACACAGAACTCCATTAGTGTACATCTACAAGTTTAGTACACAGAAATCACACAAAACCACGTATCTCACACATCCAATTAAAGGTTTATTAGGGACTGTGACCTGTCTTATGCCAGTCCATACCACTGTTATGCACTAAATGTCATGCAACTAATGCTATTTCTTCTTGTCTCTGCGTATCCAGGGTACTTTACTGGCCAGAATGTATTCCTGTGGAGAATGCACGTGCACGCAAAAAAGTAAGGTAACAGAATGTGTAAATGTTATCTAGAATAAAGTGTTCTTGGGGTAAGTGTGTAGTACCGATAGACCCTAGCAGCCAAAGCATTGGGCAGAAAGCCTCAGGCAACCCAATCCTCAACCAGTGTATAACAGCAGAAATAACCAGTGTTATAATATTAACCCCTTCCCGCAAATTGACGTGTATACACGTCCATTTTTTCTGTGACTTAACGCAAATGGACGTGTATACACGTCCAATACATTTTCTATCACCATGTCCGTTGGCATGGTGATAGAAACGTCATCTCAGCTGTCCTGGACAGCTGACCGATGACACTATGCAGCAGGGGACCAATCAGACTGGTCCCCGGCTGCAGATCGTTGTCATTAGTCAGTCAGTTAGTGACTGACTAATGACAAGGACTTGTGGGGTTCCGGGCTGATCGGGTCTCTGGTGACCCGATCGCCCAGAAAATAACGATGATCGGAGCAGTCAGAGACCGCTCCGATCATCCTGAAGGGATAGGACCTAGGTGGCAGCTGCCACCTCGCTCCTAAACCCCTGCCATTGGTCGTTAGGACTAGCGACCAATGGCAGGAGGGGGGCGGGAGGTTAAAGGTGAAATCCCCGCTCTGCCCCGCCCCTAAATGTCGGGGCAGAGTGGGGGGAAGATGGCGGAGGGTCCCGGGACCAGCGATCATGTCCCGGGACCAGTGATCATGTCACGGGGCCAGCGATCACAGCGGGACCCGCGGCGGTACCGGACAGACAGTGCGGGACCGGCGGACGGAGCTGTGAAGATCAGCGGTAAGTGATCTTCACTGCTGCATTCCAGGAGTTGCCAAACTACAACTCCCAGCAAGCCGAGACAGCCAAAGGCTGTCTGGGCATGCTGGGAGTTGTAGTTTTGCAACATCTGGAGGCCCACAGTTTGGAGACCACTGTGCATTGGTGTCCAAACTGTGCTCTTACAGATGTTAAAAAACTACAACTCCCAGCATGCCCAGACAGTCCAGGCATGCTGGGAGTTGTAATTCTGTAACATGTGGCCCTTCAGATTTTGCAGCACTACAACTCCCAGCATGCCTGGACAGTTTGGGCATGCTTGGAGTTGAAGTTTTGCAACATTTGGAGGGCTACAGCTTGGACACCACTGCACAGTGGTCACCAAACTGTGACCCTCCAGATGTTGCAAAACTAACTCCCAACATGTCTTTCGGCGGTCTGGGCATGCTGGTAGTTGTAGTTTTGCAACAGCTGGAGGAACCCTTTTTTGGGAAACACTGAGTTAAGTAACAAACTAGGTGTTTTGAAACCAGTGTGCCTTCAGCTGTTGGAAATAACCCATATGTGGACATAAAATGCTCTGTGGGCGCACAACAAGGCTCAGGAGTGAGAGTGCCATGTACATTTGAGGTGATGTAATGTAATAAGGGGTGCAGTGAGCATTTACACCCCACAGGTGTCTGACAGATTTTTTGAACAGTTGGCCGCAAAAATGAAAAATCTAATTTTTCATTTGCACAGCCCACTGTTCCAAAGACCTGTCAAAGGCCAGTGGGGTGTAAATGCTCACTGCACCCCTTATTACATTCCTTGAAGGGTGTAGTTTCCAAAATAGGGTCACATGTGGGGGGGGGGGGTCCACTGTTCTGGCACCAAGGGGGGCTTTGTAAAGCACATGACCCCCGACCTTCATTCCAAACAAATTCACTCTCCAAAATACCATAGACGCTCCTTCCCTTCTGAGCCCTCTACTGCGCCCACCGAACACTTGACATACACACATGAGGCATTTCCTTATTTGAGAGAAATTAGGTTACACATTTTGGGGGGATTTCTCTACTTTTACCCCTTATAAAGATAAAAAAAAACTGGGTCTACAAGAACATACGAGTGTAAAAAATGCAGATTTTGAATTTTCTCCTTCACTTTGCTGCTATTCCTGTGAAATACCTAAAGGGTTAACTTCCTTACTGATTGTCATTTTGAATACGCTGAGGGGTGCAGTTTTTATAATGGGGTAATTTATGGGGTATTTCTAATAAGCCCTTCAAATCCACTTCAAAACTGAACTGGTCCCTGAAAAATTCAGATTTAGAAAATTTTGTGAAAAATTTGAAAATTGCTGCCCTCTGATGTCTTCCAAAAGTAAAAACATGTCAACTTTATGATGCAAGAATAAAGTAGACATATTGTATATGTGAATCTATATATAATTTATTTGGAATGCCTATTTTCCTTACAAGCAGAGAGCTTCAAAGTTTGAAAATTGCAACATTTTCAAATTTTTCATGAAATTTTGGAATTTTTCACCAAGAAAGGATGCAAGTATGGACAAAATTTTACCGCTATGTTAAAGTAGAATATATCACGAAAAAACATCCCAGAGTTATTAATGCTTAAAGTGACAGTTGTCAGATGTGCAAAAAACGCACTGGTCCTTAAGGTGAAAATGGGCTTGGTCCTTAAGGGGTTAAATGTCTATAAAAAATAAAAATAAAAAACACAACAACAACATTGAGATAATGTCAAGTATGAATAAGCATTGCAGACATCATGCATACCATACAGTGTATAGCAGTGAAATGTCCGTAAGATTGTCAGTCAGTGAAATGTAATAGTACTAATAATATGTGCATAGTCATTAGAGATGCATAGTAATATGTAGGTATATCTCTACAAAAAGAAAAAAAAAGAAAAATAAAGGTATTGTTGGAAAATGTAAAAGTAATGTTACCATATTCATGGTTGTGTTCTTAACCTCTTCAGGACATAGGGCGTATGGATACGACTTGCATTCCAAGTCCATAAGGACCGAGGGCGTATCCATAGGCCCGTGGGAATTCCGGTCCCCACCGCTAGCCGGTTGGGGACCGGAGCCGGATGCCTGCTGAAATCGTTCAGCAGGC
The DNA here is from genome assembly GCF_029499605.1 of Hyla sarda. Classification (NCBI taxonomy): domain Eukaryota; kingdom Metazoa; phylum Chordata; class Amphibia; order Anura; family Hylidae; genus Hyla; species Hyla sarda. Next base: position 22,119 of record NW_026610573.1, read on the forward strand.
ATCCCGGCATATCGCCCAGGGGGGTCATTATGCCCCCCATGTCGGCGACAATTCAGTCCAGCGATCTGCGGCGATTCCGGGTCAATCGGGTCTCCAGTGACCCGATGACCCGGAATTACTGGCTGATCGGGGCCAGAGCCTGCAGGGGTGAGGTGGCACTGGTGCCACCTCACCATCGCCCTGATTCGTCGGCCGGATTACCGGCCGACCAATCAGGGCACCTGCTGCGGGTGTCACTCCCGCAACCCGCTCCGCCCCTCTTCCGGAGGACGTGAGCGAGTGCGGGACGTGCACCCCGGGTGCTGGGGACCCCGATCCCCGGTGTCAATGTTGGGATCGGGGCCCCAGGAGCAGCGGCGGCGACGACGAGGGACTGACCTGTGCGGCGTGGATCGTTGGAGGTGAGTGACAGCCTCCTGCTGTTGCTTAGCAACAGCTCCCAGCATGCAAAAAGGGCATGCTGGGAGCTGTAGTTATGCAACAGCAGGAGGCAGACCACCACAATTCCCAGCATTCCCTTATGGGCATGCTGGGACTTATGGTTTTGCAACAACTGGAGGCACATTTTTTCTATGGAAAAGTGTACCTTCAGCTGTTGTATAACTACAACTCCCAGCTTGCACACACAGCTAAAGTGCATGCTGGGAGTTGTAGTGATGCATCTGCTGGTTGCATAGAAACTACTGTGAATCCCCGCCCGTGCGACTGTACCCTAAAAACACTACACTACACTACACTAACACAAAATAAAATAAAAAGTAAAAAACACTACATATGCACATACCCCTACACAGCCCCCCTCCCCTCCCCAATAAAAATGAAAGCGTCTGGTACGCCACTGTTTACAAAACGGAGCCTCCAGCTGTTGCAAAACAACAACTCCCAGTATTGTCGGACAGCCGTTGACTGTCCAGGCATGCTGGGAGTTTTACAACAGCTGGAGGCACCCTGTTTGGGAATCACTGGCGTAGAATTCCACCCCTATGCAAGTCCCTAATTTAGGCCTCAAATGCGCATGGCGCTCTCACTTTGGAGCCCTGTCGTATTTCGAGGCAACAGTTAAGGGTCACATATGGGGTATCGCCGTACTCGGGAGAAATTGTGTTACAAATTTTGGGGGGTATTTTCTGCTTTTACCCTTTTTAAAAATGTAAAATTTTTGGGAAAACAAGCATTTTTTTTTTTTACATACGCAAAAGTCGTGAAACACCTGTGGGGTATAAAGGTTCACTTAACCCCTTGTTACGTTCCCTGAGGGGTCTAGTTTCCAAAATAGTATGCCATGTGTTTGTTTTTTTTGCTGTCCTGGCACCATAGGGGCTTCCTAAATGCGGCATGCCCCCAGAGCAAAATTTGCTTTCAAAAAGCCAAATGTGACTCCTTCTCTTCCGAGACCTGTAGTGCGCCAGCAGAGCACTTTTCACCCCCATATGGCATGTTTTCTGAATCGGGAGAAATTGGGCTTCAAATTTTTAGGGGTATTTTCTGCTATTACCCTTTTTAAAAATGTAAAATTTTTGGGAAAACAAGCATTTTAGGTAATTTTTTATTTTTTATTTTTTTTTACATTTGCAAAAGTCGTGAAACACCTGTGGGGTATAAAGGCTCACTTTATCCCATGTTACATTCCCCGAGGGGTCTAGTTTCCAAAATGGTAGGGCTTGTAACAGCGCATGTATGGACATTTTAATGTGTACATAGACTCTACACTTTATTATTTTCTCGTTCATCAGCCTGAAATTGAACGTTCTAATTAAATGCTTCAGGACTGCATACGACCCAATGGCCCAATTCGCTCCTCTCCCTAAAGGGACAGACATTGAGGGCCACTAAGCAAGGGGGTTTGCGCATTAACCAAGGGGGTTTGTGGTGTCCCGGTACAGGAACTGTCCCCTCAGGAAGAGTCTCTTAGGTCCATAGGGCTCTCCTGCAGGGCTCCCCCCTTGTTGTCTCATATAAATGCAGTGTATATTCATTATGTGTATCTATTATTCATATGTATAAAGTTGTACAGTTTGTATAAAATGTATAGTACCTTCCTTGGTCATGTGATCTACTGTCATTTGATATGCTCAGAGTTCCATGGGCACAGAAAACCCAGGCATTAGCAACCAATGGGCTTTAGTCCTGCCCCCTAGTATATAAGGGGCTGAAGTCTCTATTCTCTCTCTCTCTTATCTCTTGGACTCATTAGGAAGCACAAAGTCCTGTATACTGCAAATTCATCTCATCTAGGCCAAAGCCTAAAGAAACACAGCCACTTCTAAAACGTGAGTTACAATTATCTCTACAAATCCAGTGACTACTCCTCAGCTAAGGAATATATTAGTAGCACAGTGGTCTGCCTCAATATCTCAATAATAGCAAGTCCAAGCAAGCCTGCGAGGTATCCTGTGTCCCGGTTGCCTCTGAAGGAACTGCATAATTGTAAAGACTGTTCCCTAAACATTTTAAGTAAAAGTTCCAGTTTATTCAGAATCCTTGCTGTGGACATTTCTTTATTACAAACCATTTTTGGGTTGGTTGACAGCGGTTACCATACCGGAATAACCACATCCTGGCGTCACGAACACTAAGGGGTTAACAATATCTTGCCCCCAGGGTTTATACCACCAGACCCTGCTACATACTGCAACACCCCAGTCACCACATCTCAATGTAGTAGCAGGTAAACTCAGACTTACAAGTGGGTTGAGTTCAGTTCACATTGGGTGAGATATCAAAAAATTACTGTAATTTCTTATCCAGCGATATTAATCACGCCATTTTTTTTCTCCTCACATTTTTAAAGGTCTCTTGTGCTGCTTTGAAAATATTAACCCCTTAAGGACGCAGGGCATATCCATATGCCCCCGTTTCCGAGTCCTTAAGGACTCAGGGCGTATGGGTACACCCTGCGTTCTTCCTGCCCCTGCCGCTGGCTGGGCAGGGACCGGACGGGGATGCCTGCTGATATCGTTCGGCAGGCATCCCGGCATATCGCCCAGGGGGGTGCAGAGGTCCCCCCCATATCGGCGATCGACGCAAATCGCTCGTCAATTCAGACGAGCGATTTGCAGTTATTCCGTGTCAATCGGGTCTCTGGTGACCCGGAAAAAATGGGTGACTGGGGCTGTCCGAGACAGCCCCATTCACCCTTACTCAGCAGGAGTGAGGTGGCACTGGTGCCACCTCACGATCACGTGATTGATGGGTCGGAACGACCGATCAATCACGGACTTGCTGGGGACAGCGATCGGAGCGGAGATCGGCGCAGGCGGGGGTCTCCTACCTTTCCCTGGTCCGGCGGGTGTCCCCTCAGGATCGGTGGCGGCGACAGGAGCATGCACTTTGGTAGTCTGTGCATGCTGGGAGTTGTAGTTATGCAACAGCTGGAGGCACATTTTTTCTATGAAAAAGTGAGCATCCAGTTGTTCATAACTACAACTCCCAACATGCACAGACTACCAGAGGGTATGCTGGGATTTGTAGCAGTGTGCCACCAGCTGTTGCAAAACTACAACTCTCAGTATGCCCTTCGGCTGTCAATGCATGCTGATTGTTGCAGTTTTGCTCAGGGTTCTGCAACCAGTGTGCCTCCAACTGTTGCAAAAATACAACTCCCAGCATGCACTGAGAGACTGTACATGCTGGGAGTTCTAGTTTTGCAACAGCTGGAGGCACAATGGTTGTGAAACACTAAAGTAAAGTAACAAACTCTCAGTGTTTCGCAACCAATGTGCCTCCAGCTGTTGCATAACTACAACTCCCAGCATGTATGGTCTGTCAGTGCATGCTGAGAGTTGTAGTTTTGCAACAGCTGGAGGTCCCCCCCCATGTGAATGTACATGGTACATTCACACTGGCAGGTTTACTACGCGTTCTGCTGCAAGTTTGAGATGTGGCAAATTTTCCGCAGCAGCTCAAACTCTCAGCGAGAAACTTACTGTAAACCTCTGCCTGTGTGAATGTACCCTAAAAACACTACACTACACAAAATAAAAAGTAAAATATTACATAAGCCTACACAGTGCCCCCCCCCCCCCCCCCCAATAAAAAAAAAGGTCTTGTACGGCACTGTTTGCAAAACGGAGCCTCCAGCTGTTGAAAAACAACAACTCACAGTATTGCCGGACAGCCACTGGCTGTCAAGGCATGCTGGGAGTTTTGCAACAGCTGGAGACACCCTGTTTGGGAAATACTGCCATAGGGTATTTTTGTGGCGGATTCAATTCCCCAATTTAGGCCTCAAATGTGCATGGTGCTCTCTTGCTTCAGAGCCCTGTGGTATTTCAAGGAAACAGTTTAAGGCCACATATGGGGTATTTCCGTACTCGGGAGAAATTGCGTTACAAATTTTGGGGGCTTTTTTTCCTTTTACATCTTATGAAAAGGTAAAGTTGGGGCGTACTAACATGCTGGTGTTGCCCCATACTTTAAATTTTCACAAGCGGTAAAAGGAAAAAAAGAGCCCCAAAATTTGTAACGCAATTTCTCTTGAGTACAGAACTACCCCATATGTGGACGTAAAATGCTCTGTGGGCGCACAACAAGGCTCAGGAGTGAGAGCGCACTATGTACATTTGAGGTCTAAATTGGTGATTTGCAAAGGGGTGGCTGATTTTACAGCGGTTCTGACATAAACGCGAAACAATAAATTCCCACATGTGACCCCATTTTGGAAACTAAACCCCTCACGGAATGTAACAAGCGGCATAGTGAGCCTTAACATCCCACAGGTGTTTGACAAATTTCCGTTAAAGTTGGATGTGAAAATAAAAAAATGTAAAAAAATTCACTAAAATGCTGGTGTTACCCTACATTTTTCATTTTCACAAGGGAGAATAGGAAAAAAGCCCCCCAAAATTTGTAACCCTATTTCTTCTGAGTAAGAACATACCCCATATATGGATGTAAAGTGCTCTGCGGGAGAACTACAATGTTCAGAAGAGAAGGAGTAACCTTGGGCTTTTGGCAAGAGAAGGTGTCTGAAATTGAAGGCCATGTGTGTTTACAAATCCCCCATAGTGCCGGAACAGTGGACCCCCCCCCCCACATGTGACCCCCATTTTGGAAACTACACCCCTCATGTAATGTAATAATGGGTACAGTGAGCATGTACGCCCCACAGGTGTCTGACAGATTTTTGGAACAGTGTTCCGTGAAAATTTAAAATGTTATATTTTTATTTGCACTGCCCACTGTTCCAAAGATCTATCAAATGCTAGTGGGGTGTAAATGTTCACTGCACCCTTTATTCAATTCTAAGAGGGGTGTAGTTTCCAAAATGGGGTCACATGTGGGGGGGGGGGGGTCCCACTGTTTTGGCACCAGGGGGGCTTTGTAAACACACATGGCCTCCCACTTCTATTCCAACCAAATCCTCTCACCAAAAGCTCAATGGCGCTCCTTCTCTTCTGAGCATTGTAGTTCGCCCGCAGAGCACTTTACATCCACATATGGGGTATTTCCATACTCAGAAGAAATGGGGTAACAAATTTTGGGAGGCTTTTTCTCCAATTACCCCTTGTGAAAATGAAAAATTTGGGCTTACACCATCATTTTAGTGAAAAAAATCAAATTTTTTATTTTCTCGTCCAACTTTAGCAGAAATTTGTAAAGCACCTGTGGGGTGTTAAAGCTCACTGTACGCTTTGTTAAGTTCCTTGAGGGGTGTAGTTTCCAAAATAGTATGCAATGTGTTTTATTTATTTATTTATTTTTTGCTGTTCTGGCACCATAGTGGCTTACTAAATGCAACATGCCCCCCAAAAACAATTTTAGCACAGTTTGCTTTCCAAAAGCCAAATGTGACTTCTTCTCTTCTGAACATTGTAGTGTGCCAGCAGAACACTTGACATCCACACAGTGGGTCTTTCCATATTCAGAAGAGATGGGATTACAAATTTTGGGGGGCATTTTCTCTTATAACCCCTTGTAAAAATGTAAAATTTGGGGGAAAACCAGCATTTTAGTGAAAAAAAAAATGCATTTACACATCCGACTTTAACGAAAAGTCGTCAAACACCTGTGAGGTGTTTAGGCTCAGCAGACCCCTTGTTACATTCCTTGGGGGGTGTAGTTTCCAAAATAGTATGCCATGTGGGGGGGGGGGGGGGGGTTCTGATATTTTGGCACCATAGGGGCTTCCTAAATGTGACATACCCCTTAAAAACCATTTCACAAACACTCTCCAAAATCCCATTGTCGCTCCTTCCCTTCTGAGCCTTGTAGTGCACCCACAGAGCACTTGACATCCACATATGATGTATTTCCTTACTCGAGAGAAATTGGGTTACAAATTTTGGGGGGCTTTTTCTCCTTTTACCCCTAGTAAAATTTCAAAAACTGGGTCTACAAGAACATGCAAGTGTAAAAATTAAGATTTACTCCTTTACCTTGCTGCTATTCCTGTGAAACTGAAACTTTGGGGGGGGGGGGGGGGGGGGTGTAGTTTTTATAAGGGGGGCATTTATGGGGTATATCTAATAAGAAGACTCCTCAAACGCACTTCAATACTGAACTGGTCCCTGAAAAATTCAGATTTTGAAAATTTTTGTGGAAAATGTGAAAATTGCTGCTGAACTTTGAAGCTCTTTGATGTCTTCCAAAAGTAAAAACATGTCAACTTCATGATGCAAATATAAAGTAGACATACTGTATATGTGAATCAATATATAATTTATTTGCAATATCCATTTTCCTTAAAAGCGGAGAGTTTCAAAGTTAGAAAAATGCAAAATTTTCAAAATTTGAATGAAATTTGGGGATTTTTCACCAAGAAAGGATGCAAGTAACGATGAAAATTTACCACTGTGTTAAAGTTGAATATGTCACGAAAAAACAGTCTTGGAATCAGAATAATTGGTAAAAGCATCTTAGAGTTATTAATGCTTAAAGTGACAGTGGTCAGAATTGCAAAAAAGGGCTGAGTCCTTAAAGGGGTACTCCGCCCATAGACATCTTATCCAATATCCAAAGGATAGGGGATAAGATGTCAGATCGCCGGGGTCCCACTGCTGGGAACCCCCGGGATCGCCACTGCGGCACCACGCTATCATTAATGCACAGAGCGAATTCGCTCTCTGTGTAATGACGGGCAATATAGGGGACGGAGCAGCGTGACGTCATAGCTCCGCCCCTTGTGACATCTCGACCTGCCCTCTTAACGCAAGTCTATGGCAGGGGGCATGACAACCGCCACGCCCCCTCCCATCGATTTGTATTGAGGGGACGGGCCGTGACATCACAAAGGGGGTGGAGCCGTGACGTCAGAAGGGGCGGAGCCGTGACATCATGATGTTCCAGCTCCTGTATTGACCGTCATTACTCGCAGAGCGAACTCGCTCTGTGCAGTAATGATAGCGTGGTGCCGCAGCGAAGATCCCGGGGGTCCCCAGCAGTGGGACCCCAGCGATCTGACATCTTTTCCACCATCCTTTGGATAGGGGATAAGATGTCTAGGGGCGGAGTACCCCTTTAAGGTGAAAAAGGGCTCAGTCCTTAAGGGGTTAAAATACGAGAGTTCATTTTCGCTACACTTTTTTTTTTGCGTCAAATATGCTGAGTTTGGAACCAAATTTTCATGGAAAATTCTGGCGGAGCATCTCACACAATATTCCATGATTAACAGTGCCCATACAAGCAATTACTATATGAATACAACATGTCCAGGGGTTAAAAGTTCAGTGACCATAAAAAATTAATTATTTATTTTTAACCCCTTTGACCCCTTAAGGACCCAGGGCGTATGGATATGCCCTCGGTTTCTGATCATTAAGGACCCAGGGCATATCCATACGCCCCTTGGGAATTCCAGGCCCCACCGTGCGGGGATCGGGATGCCTGCTGAAATCATTCAGCAGGCATCCCGTGCAAATGCCCAGGGGGGTCTATGGTGACCTGGAATATAAGGGGGATCGCGGTTGTCCAAGACACCCACGATCACCCTGAAGGGAAGAGGTGCCACCCCTCCTATCCCTCCTATCCCTGGTATTGGTCATCAAGAAACAACGACCAATAGCAGATTGGGGCGAGGGGGGGGGGGGTTAACTTTCGGTTTCCCCGTTCTGCCCACCCACAATAGGCAGGGCAGAACGGGGAAACCGACAGGGACCGGCACCGAAGTACACTCACCTGTCAGCGGCAGCTGCGGGTGGCGATCGGCGGCAGAAGAGGATGGCGATGTGGCTCTCTGGATCCTACGGAAGCTAGTGAGTTGCCTAGCAACATCTGGAGGGCCACAGTTTGGAGATCACTGTGCAGTGGTCTCTAAACTGTGGCCCTATAGATGTTGCAAAACTGCAAATCCCAGCATGCCCAAACAGCAAACAGCTGTCTCGGCATGCTGGGAGTTGTAGTTGCGTACCTCCAGCTGTTGCATAACTACATCTCCCAGCATGCCCTTTGGCGATCAGTACATGCTGGGAGTTGTAGTTTTTCAACAGCTGGAGGCATACTGGTTGGAATATACTGAGTTAGGGAACAGAACCTAACTGAAGGTTTTCCAACCAGTGTGCCTCCAGCTGTTGCAAAAGTACAACGCCCAGAATGCAGGGTACATTCACACGGGCGAGTTTACAGTGAGTTTTCCGCTTCAAGTTTGAGCTGCGGCAAATTTTTCGCCGCAGCGCAAACTCCTAGCGGGGAAACTCACCATAAACGCCCACCACTGTGAATGTACCCTACAAACACTACACTACACTAACACATAATAAAGGGTAAAACACTACATATACACCCCCTTACACTGCCCCCCCCCCAATAAACAAAAAAAATGAAAAATATATCGTACAGCAGTGTTTCCAAAACGGAGCCTTCAGCTGTTGCAAAACAACAACTCCCAGCATTGACTGTCCAGGCATGCTGGGAGTTTATTAACAGCTGGAGGTACCCTGTTTGGGAATCACTGGTGTAGAATACCCCTATGTCCACCTCTATGCAATCCCTAATTAATTCCTCAAATGCACATGGTGCTCTCTCACTTTGGAGCCCTATTGTATTTCAAGGAAACAGTTTAGGTCCACGTATGGGGTATTTCCGTACTTGGGAGAAATTGCACTACAAATTTTGGGGGGCTTTTTCTCCTTTTACCCCTTATGAAAAGGAAAAGTTGGGGGCTACACCAGCCTGTTAGTATAAAAAAATAAACATGATGGTGTTGCCCCATACTTTTTATTTTCACAAGTGGTAAAAGGAAAAGCACGGAAATACCCCATATGTGGGGTGTAAAATGCTCTGTGGACGCACAACAATGCTCAGGAATGAGAGCGCACCATGACCATTTGAGGCCTAAATTGGTGATTTGCACAGGGGTGGCTGATTTTACAGCGGTTCTGACATAATCACAAAAAAATAAATACCTACATGTGACCCCATTTTGGAAACTACAACCCGCACGGAACATAAGGGGTATAATGAGCCTTAACAACCAAGAATTTTCATTAAAGTTGGATGGGAAAATGAAAAAACAAACATTTTTTGACTAAAATGATGGCGTTACCCTAAATTTTTCATTTTCACAAGGGAAAATAGGAAAAAAATGCCCCCAAAAATTTGTAACCCCATTACTTCTGAGTAAGAACATACCCCATATGTGGATGTAAAGTGTAACCCCACATGTAACCCCAATTTGGAATCTACACCCCTCACATATTGTAATAGGGGGTGCAGTGAGCATTTACGCTCCACAGGTGTCTGACAGATTTTTGGAACAGTGGTCCGTGAAAATGAAAAATGCAATTTTTCATTTGCACAGCTCACTGTTCCAAAGACCTGTCAAACATCAGTGGGGTGTAAATACTCACTGCACCCCTTATTAAATTCTGTGAGGGGTGTAGTTTCCAAAATGGGGTTACATGTGGGGGGTCCACTGTTCTGGCACCACGGGGGGCTTTGTAAACGCACATGGCCCCTGACTTCCATTCCAAACAAATTCTCTCTCCAAAAGCTCAATGGCGCTCCTCCTCTTCTGAGCATTGTAGTGCGCTCGGTCCAGAGATCTTGAGACCAGAGAAGTAGATTGTCGATATTACTGATCAGTATTAACCCCTTGGGGAAGGAGCCCATTATAACCCTAAAAAAGGGAGCATTTTTTGCAAATCTGACCACTGTCACTTTAAGCATTAATTACTCTGGGATGCTTTTACTTATAAATTTGATTTTGAGACTGTTTTTTCATGACATATTCTACTTTATGGTAGTGGTAAATTTTTGTCGATATTTGCATCATTTCTTGGTGAAAAATTCAAAAATTCAAAAAATTTGAAAATGTTGCAATTTTAAAACTTTGAAGCTCTCTGCTTGTAAGGAAAATAGACATTCCAAATAAATTATACATTGATTCACAAATACAATATGTCTACTTTATATTTGCATCATAAGTTTGACATATTTTTACTTTTGGAAGACATCAGAGGGCTTCAAAGTTCAGCAGCAATTTTCACATTTTTCACAAAATTTTCAAAATCGGAATTTTTCAGGGACCAGTTCAGGTTTGAAGTGGATTTGAACGGCCTTCCTATTAGAAATACCCCACAAATGACCCAATTATAAAAACTGCACCCCTCAAAGTATCCAAAATGACATTCAGTAAGTTTGTTAACCCTTTAGGTGTTTCACAGGAATAGCAGCAAAGTGAAGGAGAAAATTCAAAATCTTAATTTTTTACACTAGCATGTTCTTGTAGACCCAGTTTTTTTTTACAATTGGTAATAGGAGAAAAAGCCTCCAAAAATTTGTAACTCAATTTCTCTCGAGTAAGGAAATACCTCATATGTGTGTGTCAAGTGTTCGGCGGGTGCAGTAGAGGGCTCAGAAGGGAAGGAGCAACAATGGCATTTTGGAGAGTGAATTTTGCTGAAATGGTTTTTGGGGGGCATGTCACATTTAGGAAGGCCCTATGGTGCCAGAACACCAGCAGAAAACCCCACATGGCACACCATTTTGGAAACTACACCCCTCAAGGCACGTAACAAGGGGTCCAGTGAGCCTTAACACCACGCAGGTGTTTGACGACTTTTCGTTAAAATCAGATGTGTAAATTTTTCCACTAAAGTGCTGTTTCTTCCCCAAATTTACAATTTTTACAAAGGGTTATGGGAGAGAATGCCCCCCAAAATTTGTAACCCCATCTCTTCTGAGTATGGAAATACCCCATGTTAGGACGTAAAATGCTCTGCATGCGAAATACAATGCTCAGAAGAGGAGGAGCGCCATTGAGCTTTTGGAAAGAGAATTCATTTGGGATGGTAGTCAAGGGCCATGTGCGTTTACAAAGCCCCCTGTGGTGCCAGAACAATGGACCCCCCACATGTGACCCCATTTTGGAAACTACACCCCTCACAGAATGTAATAAGGGATGCAGTGAGTATTTACACCCCACTGGCATTTGACAGATCTTTGGAACAGTGGACTGTGAAAATGAAAAATACAATTTTTCATTTTCACGGACCACTGTTCCAAAAATCTGTCAGACAAATGTGGGGCGTAAATGCTCACTGTACCCCTTATTACATTACACGAGGGGTGTAGTTTCCAAAATGAGGTCACATGTGGGGGGGGTCCATTGTTCTGGCACTATGGGGGCTTTGTAAAAACTCATGTGGCCTTCAAATCCGGACACATTTTCTCTTCAAAATCCCAATGGCGCTCCTTCTCTTCTGAGCATTGTAGTGCGCCTGCCGAGCACTTTACATCCACATATGGGGTATGTTCTTACTCAGAGGAAATGGGGTTAGGAATTTTGGGGGGCTTTTTTCCTATTTTCCCTTGTTAAAATGAAAAATTTAGGGTAACACCAGCATTTTAGTGAAAACATTTTTTTTTTTCATTTTCCCATCCAAATTTAATGAAAATTCGTCAAACACCTGTGGGGTGTTCAGGCTCACTATACCCCTTGTTACATTCCGTGGAGGGTGTAGTTTCCAAAATGGGGTCATATGTGGGTATTTAGGTTTTTGCATTTATGTCAGAACCACTGTAAAATCAGCCACCCCTGTGCAAATCACCAATTTAGGCCTCAAATGTACATGGTGTGCTCTCACTCCTGAGCCTTGTTGTGCATCCGCAGAGCGTTTTACGCCCACATCTGGGATACTTCCGCACTCAGGAGAAATTGCTTTACTAATTTTGGGGGGCTTTTTTTCCTTTTACTGCTTGTGAAAATAAAAAGTATGGGGCAACACCAGCATGTTAGTGTAAACATTTTTTTTTTTTACACTAACAGGCTGGTGTAACCCCCAACTTTTCCTTTTCATAAGGGGTAAAAGGAGAAAAAGCCCCCCAAAATTTGTAGTGCAATTTCTCCCAATTACGGAAATACCCCATATGTGGCCCTAAACTGTTTCCTTGAAATACGACAGGGATCTGAAGTGAGAGAGCGCCATGCGCATTTGAGGAATAAATTAGGAATTGCATAGGGGTGGACATAGGGGTATTCTATGCCAGTGATTCCCAAAAAGGGTGCCTCCAGCTGTTGCTTAACTCCTACCATGCGTGGACAGTCAGTGGCTGTCTGGAAATGCTGGGAGTTGTTGTTTTGCAACAGCTGGAGGCTCCGTTTTGGAAACACTGCCGTACAATACGATTTTCATTTTTATTGGGGGGGGGCAGTGTAAGGGGGTGTATATGTATTGTTTTTCTTTATTATGTGGTAGTGTAGTGTAGTGTTTTTAGGGTACATTCACACTGGCGTGTTACGGTGAGTTTCCCGCTAGGAGTTTCAGCTGCGGCGAAAAATTTGCCGCAGACCAAACTTGAAGCAGGAAACTTACTGCAAACCTGCCCGTGTGAATGTACCCTGTACGTTCACATGGGGGGACAAACCTCCAGCTGTTTCAAAACCACAACTCCCAGCATGTACTGACAGTGCATGCTGGGAGTTGTACTTTTGCAACAGCTGGAGGCACACTGGTTGGAAAACCTTCAGTTAGGCTATGTTACCTAACAGTATTTTCCAACCAGTGTGCCTCCAGCTGTTGCAAAACTACAACTCCCAGCATGTACTGACATACCGTGCATGCTGGGAGTTGTACTTTTGCAACAGCTGGAGGCACACTGGTTAAAAACCTTCAGTTAGGCTATGTTACCTAACAGTATTTTCCAACCAGTGTGCCTCCAGCTGTTGCAAAACTACAACTCCCAGCATGTACTGACATACCATGCATGCTGGGAGTTGTAGTTTTGCAACAGCTGGAGGCACACTGGTTGGAAAACCTTCAGTTAGGTTCTGTTAAACAGTATTTTCCAACCAGTGTTCCTCCAGCTGTTGCAAAACTACAACTCCCAGCATGTACTAATCGCCGAAGGGCATGCTGGGAGATGTAGTTATGCACCAGCTGGAGGTTACGCAACTACAATTCCCAACATGGTGAGACAGCTGTTTGCTGTTTGAGCATGCTGGGATTTGCAGTTTTGCAACATCTGGAAGGCTACAGTTTATAGACCACTGCACAGTGATTTCCAAACTGTGACCCTCCAGATGTTGCAAAACTACAAATCCCAGCATGCCCAGACAGCAAAGAGCTGTTTGAGCATGCTAGGAGTTGTAGTTTTGCAAGATCTGGAGGGATACAGTTTAGAGACCACTATATAGTGGTCTCAAACTGCAGCCCTCCAGCTGTTGCAAAACTACATATTCCAGCATGCCCAAACAGCAAACAGCTGTCTGGGCATGCTGGGAGTTGTAGTTTTGCAACATCTGGAGGGCTAGAGTCTCAGACTGTAGCCATCCAGATGTTGCTAGGCAACTTACCGGCTTCTGTAGGATCCAGGGAGCCGTCTTATTCTGCCGCCCACCGCCCGCGCCGATCTCCGTCGCCGCCCGCCGATCACCATCGCCCGCAGCCTCCAGAGGGGTAAGTGAACCTTCGGCGTTTGGTCCCGTTGTTTCCCCGTCCTGCCCCGCCTATTGTGGGTGGGCAGGACGAAGAAAACGAAAGTAAATCCCTCCACCCCGATCTGCTATTGGTGGTCACGTCTAGACCACCAATAGCAGGGATAGGAGGGGTGGCACCCCTGCCACCTCACTCCTATCCCTTCTTAGACAACCGCGATCCCCCTTCTATTTCGGGTCACCATAGACCTGTGATGACCCGGAATCGGCGCAAATCGCAAGTGTGAATTCACTTGAGATTTGCGCTGATCGCCGACATGGGGGGGTCTAATGACCCCCCAAGGGCATTTGCACGGGGTGCCTGCTGATAGATATCAGCAGTCACCCCGGTCCGGTCCACACCCGGCCCGCGGCGGGGACCGAAATTCCCACGGGCGTATGGATACGCCCTTCGTCCTTAAGTACCAGGATGCAAGGGCGTATGCATACGCCCTTTGTCCCCAACAGGTTAAAAATCAAAAGATAGCTATTAACTGTTACAGTTTAATAATGGGAATAATTACCTCCTCCAATAAAAAAAATTAATTCCCCCTCTTTTCCCATTTTACAAATACAAATTTGTAAAAAAAATAAAATAAATCAACATATTTGGTATAGCAATGTCAAGAATAGTCCGAATGATAAAATATAACATTAATGATTCCATACAGTGAACGGCATAAAACGTAAAAATAACAAAGTCCAATGCTGATTTGTGATCACATCCCGGAAAAAAAATAAAAAAGTTAATAAAAAAAAAGGCATCAAAAATCACATATACGCAAATGTGGTACCGATAAAAACAGCAAATCACAGATTAAGTGCCAGTACAAGCATAACCATATGAATAAAACATGTCCATGGGTTAAATGTGAGTGCAGGTGCATTGACAATGAAAAAAAATATATATTTTTTTTAACCCTTTCAGGACCACAGGTTTTCATTTTTGCGCTAGTTTTTTCCTCCTCACCTTCCTAAAATCATAACACAGACTCCTATAAGGGCTGTTTTTTTTGCACCACACATTGTACTTTGTAATTACATCAATAATTTCATCACAAAATCTACGGCAAAGCTAGAAAAAAAATATTTGTGGGGCAAAATTGAAAAAAACAAACGCCATTTTGAAATTTTTTTTAGGGGCTTACGGTTGTACACAGTGCAGTTTTCGGTAAAAATTACACCTTATATTTTTTCTGTAGATCCATACAATTAAATTGATACCCAGCTTATTAAGGTTTGATTTTGTTTTACTTTTTATAACTTTTTTTTTCTTCTCCTTTTTTATTTGCTCAAAAAAATGCATACAAAATTGTGTTACAAAAAAACAAAAACACACTGATAAATTTTATGCCTATACGAGCCCATCTCCTCCTCACTCTTCCCTTCATTCAACAATAGGATTATAATGGATTCCCTCATAGAAAGTGGCAACCCTAATCCCTTCCCACTAGAGGACAAAACTCAGGCTAATGCTGGTAACAGGCAGCTACTGTATCTTCTGTATACCTCAAAAGGGAGGCCATCACTCCCAGGGGTGGTATTACCCCGTGTTTTTTTAAGAGCATGTTCTAATTCCCCCACACTTACTGAATTCTCCATTTCCTCCCTAACTTCACTCGGGATTTGAGGGAGCCCTATTACTTGTAGGTACTTTTTTATTTCTTTACTTTCTTTCTCTATTTCTGATGTATATAATTCCTTGTAATATTCTCCAAATTTTCTAAGAACCTCTTTCCTTCCCACACATTCCTTACCTTCCCTCCCTATAATTCTCTGAGGCCCTGGAGAGGCTCTCTGCTACCTCACCAGTGACATCAGAAACTTATTTGAGGTACCCGCCTCTACCAGTCTCTGGTGTCCCTGGAAAAGGGACTTGCTCTTACTTTTACTTAACAGATAGCCGTCCAGGGCATCCTGGCACTCCTGCCACTTACTTTTACCTTCCTCCGTGGGGTTCCGTACTTGTTGTTCTTCTGTCTTCAAACAATTCTTCCTCAGCTCTTCCTCCCTACTCCTAAACTCCCGCTTCTTTCTTTTAATTGCTCTTATTAACTCTCCCCTGAGGAACGCCTTCCCCGCTTCCCATACCATCTGGTCACTCGCTGTCCCCCAGTTGTTCCTAAAGTACTCTACAAGACTCTTTAATATCCCTCCATTATCTATAAGTGTAAACCAGTGTGCGTTAATTTTTAACAAACCCTCCAAGGGCAACCCTCCCGTAATAATATTTATCTCTATCGCTGCGTGGTCAGACAGGCAGCGAGTGAGATAAGGAATCTGGCTTATTTTATCCCAGCTTTGGGGATTACCAATACATGTATCTATTCTGGACAGAGTTCGGCTGGTTTTATTCCAGCAAGAATACTTTCTAGCTTCCGGATTTTGCATCCTCCAAATATCCTTCCATCCGAACTCTGTGCAGATTTTAGCCAATGGGGACACCCCCGTACTTCTAACTGCTCCCTGCATACGAAGTCTATCCATTTCCTCTGAGCTTACACAGTTTATATCTCCCTGCAGGAACATAGGACAGTCCTTCTCTACACAAAAATCAAAAAGCTTAATCAAAATATCTGAGGAGAAAGGAGGAGGGACATAAACAAATGCTAGAACACAAATCAAACCATCCATATTGCCATGTAAAAAGATGAATCGCCCATACTCATCCACCCTCTTCCCAAACAGCTCCCATTTTATACGCCTATGAAAGAGAACCGAAACTCCCCTTGAGTGAGAAGAGAAAAAGGAGTGGTAGCTATTACCCCACCAATTTCTTCCCAGGAGGTGCACCGTGTCCCCCGTAAGGTGTGTCTCGAGCAAGCCCACCACACACGGGAGGTGGTTTCTTACTACCCTTATTACTGCCATCCTCTTAACATTGTCCCCTAATCCCCCAACGTTCCATGCGAGAATCTTAATTTTGTTTACCTTATTCTGCAACACAACAGAGGGGATGGGAAAGAGCAACGCCTAGGCATCCTAACCATTGGGAAAGAATAAAGAAAGCAGAGGAGAAATAAAAAAATAAATAAAAAAGAAAAGGAAACCATCACAACCCCCTCTGGGCATGCCCACCCCCTTTTTTTCATGTCTTCTCTTATTAGATTTATATCTACCCCAATTACACCAATCTGACCAGACAGATCATCTATGGAGTTGTTACACTTGTAACTTTTTGCACCAAAATTAGTAGGTTTAAAATTGTCCTCTTCTGGCCTCTATAACTTTTTTATTTTTCCATATACAGGGATGAATACAGCAAAAAACTTAGCCCTCATACAGTTTAAAACATACTTATATTGTTTAAAAAGTTTGATATATATTTATATTTTTTGAAGCAGTACAAAAATAGTAAAGTGTTTACCCAAGCATTGACCCGCAGTATAAAAAGAACATGTCGGTGTTATCATACAGTTCATTGTGTAAAAACAAAAACTATCAAAAGTTGCAAAATTGCGGTTTTCTTCTCAATTTCCTGTCGCAAATAATATATATATTTTTTTATAGTACCATATATTCTATGTTAAAATGAAAGGTTTCATTACAAAGTACAGTTGGTTGCAAAAGAAATAAACCCTCATATTGGTCTTTAGGTTGAACATTTTAAGATTTATGGCTCTTAGAAGGGGAGGAGGAAAAAATTTTAAGGTAAAAATGAAAATTTCCTGTGTCCTCAAGACCAAAAAGGGCTGTGACCCTGAAGGGGTTAAAGCTGTAATCTTCAAATCCTTTGTAAACCCCCAGTATATAACTGTACATAGTGTAAGTAAAGTACAGTACAGCCATTACAATGGATACACATACACGTGATGTCATCTGCTGTGACATCACACATCAAAGAGACTTTCTCCAGGGTAGAATCCAATCCCTAACACTTATTTCCTCGGTTCGGCGGGTGAACACGTTCTCCTACTAGACCTGCGCTTATTTTGCAAATTGAAGAGAATTTTGTCTATTTAGGCAAAAGGATCCTGTAAGGACGGTGACCATGAAGCTAAGAGGTAGGAATAATGAAAACTTCCAAAATTTCAGTTTATAAATGGATTTAACATGAATGTATTAGTGTAAAGTTAATATAGTAGAGTGCAGTAAAGTTACTGATGTTCTCTTGTACAGTCTATCCTGGGTGGCTTTGATGGGGTACTCTGCTGCCCCCGGGGTCGTGATGTCAGGGCCACGCCCCCTCAATGTAAGTCTATGGGAGGGGGTGTGGTGGCTGCATTGAGGGGGTGTGGCGTGATGTCACGAGGGGCGTGGCCGTGACATTATGACCCTGTCACCCAGTGTTGTGAACGAATGCTGGGTGCTGCACAGAGATTACTGGGGTACCAGCTGCGAGACCCCTGCGATCAGACTTCTTATCCCCTATCCTTTGTATAGGGGATAAGATGTCTAGGGGCGGAGTACTCCTTTAAGTCTCTTACAGCAATTAGGAAAAGGTTTACTCCTGTGAGATAAATGATTTTAGTTTGTGAATCAATGTTTTAAGTATTTTGCCTTCTAAAAGAAAACATGGGAAACTACTCTGAAATAATAATATTTGATTAATAATATATAAATAATAAATTTTTATACATATATATTATATGTGTGAATATATCAATTTACATACATATACATAAATACATGAATGAATATAGGTCTAATATATTGTATTCTTTTGCTATTTTGCAGATATCCCAGTTCTCTCGGTGCCTGTCGTGTGTCTCATACATTACGTGACGAGTTTCCTTTGGCGGTATACTAACCTATATCATTATAAGGTCACTCCACCATATTATGAGATCCATAAAATACCTGGGAAGAAGATTAAGCACCGTGGTCAGCGAGCAGATGTGGCTATTGACATGGCTTTAGGTGACAATTCAGACCCACATGAATCCAGGCACAGCGATCATGTGACAGTCACCATGGCGGATAACCAGATGGATTTACCAACAACCTCTGAAGATGCCTCGGAGCCCAAAGTGTCTTGGCTGCAGCGGACTTGGCAATATGCTAAAAGCAAACTGAAGTGGCCCCATTATGTATCCAATGTGTGGGTTGGAGCATGGGCCATGGCCAACCGCACACTAATCGGCATGATGACCACATTCAAGATGCCATTTTACTTCCTACATACAAAGCTAAGAAGTATTACAGCAAAGGCCATTGACGATCAATGTGAACCAATTTAACAAGACGCTGATTGGGTCACACAAGGTCTGCATATGGTTGGGGGTGGGGGTGGGGAGGAGCCCGAAATGCAGCCACCTCCACGTGGTGGGCTCTGGGTCACTTGATACATTAACAAGTGAGCGAGGAGCTGCATAATTCAAGGCACATTTCCCATATTGGACATACAGCTTGTAATAGAGACAGAAGATATTGTCCACCTAGAAATTTTTTTGTACATAAGTGGGAAACAAGCCCCCCTATTGGATGATTAAGGAATCAGAGATCTGTAGAAGGGGAGAGGTGGATTCCCAGGAATGGAGGATGACAATATATCTCTAGCATAAAATCTCTGGATAAGTGGATATGGTAGAAACAGTATAATTATTATTATTATTACTATTACTTTTATTAACCCCTTAAGGACCCAGGGCATATGGATACGCCCTGGGTTTTTGATCGTTAAGGACCCAGGGCGTATCCATACGCCCCTGGGAATTCCGATCCCCACCACACGCTGGGCGGGGACCGGACCGGGATCCCAGCCGAAATCATTCAGCAGGCATCCCGTGCAACATGTCGGCGATCGCTGCAAATCGCGGGTGTATTTACACCGGCGATTTGCGCCGATTCCGGGTCATACACATAGGCGTGCGCACGGGGTGTGCCGGGTGTGCCTGGGCACACCCTAATCAAGCCCAGGCTCAGGGGCGTCACTAGGTCATTTTATTCGGGGCCTGGGCCCCGGATGTCAGCTGCTCCGGCTTTTTTTTAAATCTTCCTCCATTTTTTAAATATATTTGTAAAACAGTGGGGCCACTCTGGCGCGCAGAAAGGGACCCCACTCAGGGCAGGTCCTCCGGTCCCAAGTTCCTTAGGCCGGGCCGGGGACACTGCTACTTTAGGAGTAGCACACTTCCGTGCGCAGGCACGCCCCCCTGCCCCGGCTGCTCCGAGCAGGACGGAAGCTCGGAGCTTAAACCACTGCAGAAGGCAGCAGCCAGGCGTGACCAGGAGCCGCCCAATGTGATCTACAGCCCGCCCGATGTCATCTGCAGCCCGGAAAGGTAAAAAGGGCGTGGGGGGGGGGGGGGGGGCGGGGGTGGTTGTTGGGGTCAGGGATCAAAAGATTGTGAAGGAGGGGGTCTGTGGAGGGACAGTCACAGAACAGTGCGAAGAAGTGGTGGCAGAGGGGGCTGGGAAGGAGCAAATGTACAGGAGGAGGGGGCAGAGGGGCAGGGGGCAGAGGAGTCTAAAGTAGGGTGCCACCTGGCCGGTATTTATATAACCAATCCACCAACTACCAGAATGTTGCACCATATACTATACCAGTGTTTCCCAACCAGAGTGCCTCCAGCTGTTGCAAAACTACAACTCCCAGCATGCCTGGACAGCTGTTGGCTGTCCGGACATGCTGGGAGTTACAGTTTTGCAACAGCTGGAGGCACCTCTGGTTGGGAAACACTGATCCATACTATATTCTACTATATAGTCCAACATGCTGCTGAGCCACAGGCTGTATCAAGGCATGCTGGGAGTTGTAGTTAGTAACTAACTGCAACTCCAGAATTTAATCAAAAAGACAAAAGAAAGCAATCAAAAGGTCCCATCGAAACAAAAATGGAACCGTTAAAAATCACAGATCGGGGCGCAAAAAAATGCCCCTTATACAGGACATATAAGGAGAAATAAAAAATAGGGGTCAGAATAGGAGAAAATATCCCCCGCATATGTGTATCCTGTGATGTCACGCATATATAATTAATTGTGTGTATATTTTGTGTGTTTTTATACACTGTTTTTGCCCTTTATATGGAGTTTATCCTGAGAGACTACTTATACTCAAGTGCAATAAGATAAATGTGTCCTAATCCATAGGTGATCGGTGGCAGCCTGTATATTTTGTAGTGTAAGTCGATATTTTATTGGAACATAATAAAAGGTATATTTAATTGTATGGAAGGTCCCTATTCAAATCAGTGTCTATATTATTAATGTACTGGGAAACCCATCATTTTAACCTGAAAAGTGTTAATTCCTACCTGCCAATCTAGCTAACAACCTACCTACCTGGTTTCCTACTTCCCTGGCTATCTAACTACCTGGCTACCTACATAGCAAGCTGGCTACCTGACTATCTACCTGGCTATCTAGCAACCTGAATATCTACCTACCTAACTATCCATCTACCTAACTACTTGGCTACCTACCTAGCTATCTATCTACCTAGCAACCTAACTACATGGCTACCTAGCTAGCTAACAACCTACCTAGCTAATTGCCTACCTGGCTACCTAGCTAGCTACCCACCTATGTTGCTAATAACCAACCTTGCTACCTACCTAGCTATTTACCTAGCAACCTAACTACCTACCTGTATGGCTATCTACTTAGCTAGCTAACAATCTACCTAGACACTTAACAAGCTATCTAGCTAACAACCAACCTAGCTATGAACATACCTAGCTACTGACATAGTTGCAACCTACCCATGTAGCTAGCTACCTACTTACCTGCCTACCTACCTATCTAGATAGCTAACAACCTACCTACTTTCAGACGTATTTATCTAATGAGGGGGTCTATGGTGGGGGAAAGGCCTACTTAATGGGGTACCTACTATTCCTTATTATGAGAGGGCATTGCACTGGAAAAATGCAGAGTCTAACATGTTTTTCCTGCAGATGCTAAAGAGATGGTTTTTACCTGGAAGAAGTTGACATGTCAATCTGATCCAGATACACAAGAAAAGGAAAGAGGACATCGCTGATCAGAAATTATGTTACCTGTGAGTCCCTAGATGTAACTATAATCCCCTATATGGTATACAGATCCTGTGTACAGCTGGTATCTACCTTTATATGATCCTGGATACAATTACTTATATGGTATACAGGTTTGCAACAAAGTCCAAGACCACAGCACCAAAAATTATAAACTGATACGTGCAAAAGAACTGTAGTTTATTAGTTCCCCAAAAGTTTTTTTGAGGAACCAATAAATAATAGCTCTTTTTTTCCAATTTTGGTGCTGTGGTCTTGGACTTTCTTGCATGTTTGGTATCTGTATTGGCTATCTGGATGACTACGGGGACAATGGATTTATCTAGTGGTGTCTTCTCTGTTTATGTATGTGTGCATGCAAGCAAGAGTGTATTTGTGTGTTTGTATGTGTGTGTGTGTGTATGTATATGTATGTATGTATATATATATATATATATATATATATATATATATATACGCATGCGTGCGGCGTGAGTTTGTACTTTAGGATGCACACCCTAATGCAATAGGCTGCGCACGCCTATGGTCATACAGGTCTATGGTGACTGGTATATAAAGGGGATCGCGGTTGTCAAAGAAACCCACGATCCCTCTGAAGGGATTGGAGTGAGGTGGCAGGGGTGCCACCCCTCCTATCCCTGCTAATGGTCATCAAGAAGCGACAACCAATTGCAGATCTGGGGCAGGGGGGTTAACTTTCAGTTTCCCCTTTCTACCCACCCACAGTAGGCTGGGCAGAACGGGGAAACCGACAGGGTCCGGCACCGAAGCCCAATCACTAACCGGCGGCGGCAGCAGGCGGCGATCGGCAGGGGTGATCGGCGGCAGAAGAGGAGGACGGCGATGCGGCTCCCTGGATCCTACGAAAGCCGGTGAGTTGCCTAGCAACATCTGGAGGTCTACAGTCTGAGACCAATATACAGTGGTCTCTAAACTGTAGCCCTCCAGATGTTGCAAAACTACAACTCCTAGAATGCCCACAAAGCAGTTTGCAGTCTGGGCATGCTGGGATTTGTAGTTTTGCAACATCTGGAGGCCCACAGTTTGGAGATCAATGCACAGTGATCTCCAACCTGTGACCCTCCAGCTTTTGCACAACTACAAATCCCAGAATGCCCAAATAGCAAACAGCTGTCTTGGCATGCTGGGAGTTGTAGTTGCGTACCTCCGGCTGTTGCATAACTACATCTCCCAGCATGACCTTCGGCGATCAGTACATGCTGGGAATTGTAGTTTTGCAACAGCTGGAGGCACACTGGTTAGAAAGTGCTGAGTTAGGTAACAGAACTTAACTGAAGGTTTTCCAACCAGTGTGCCTCCAGCTATTGCAAAAGTACAACTCCCAGCATGCACGGTCCGTTAGTACATGCTGGGAGTTGTAGTTTTGAAACAGATGGAGGTTTGCCCTCCCATGTGAACATACAGGGAAAATTCACACGGGCGAGTTTACAGTGGGGTTTATGTTTCAAGTTTGAGCTGCGGCAAATTTTTCGCCACAGCGCAAACTCCTAGCGGGAAACTCGCTGTAATCCGCCAGTGCGAATGTCCCCTAAAAATACTACACTAACACATAATAAAGGGTAAAACACTATATATACACCCCCTTACACTGTTCCCCCCTGAATAAAAATGAAAAACGTATCTTACGGCAGTGTTTCCAAAATGGAGCCTCCAGCTGTTGCAAAACAACAACTCCCAGCATTTCCAGAGAGCCACTGACTGTCCAGGCATGCTGGGAGTTTAGCAACAGCTGGAGGCACCCTGTTTGGGAATCACTGGGATAGAATACCCCTATGTCCACCCCTATGCAATCCCTAATTTAGTCCTCAAATGCGCATGGCGCTCTCTCACTTCAGAGTCCTGTCATATTTCAAGGAAACAGTTTAGGGCCACACATGGGGTATTTCCATAATTGGGGGAAATTGTACTACATATTTTGGGGGGCTTTTTCTCCTTTTACCCCTTATGAAAAGGAAAAGTATGGGGCTACACCAGCCTGTGTAAAAAAATAAAAATGTTTACACTAACATGCTGGTGTTGCCCCATACTTTTTATTTTCACAAGCAGTAAAAGGGAAAAAATACCCCTAAAATTTGTAACGCAATTTCTCCTGAGCACGGAAATACCCCATAGGTGGGCGTAAAATGCTCTGCGGACGCACCACAACGCTCAGGAGGGAGAGTGCACTATGTACATTTAAGGTCTAAATTGGTGATTTGCACAAGGGTGGCTGATCTTACAGCGGTTCTGACATAAACGCAAAAAAAGAAATACCCACATATGACCCCATTTTGGAATCTACACTCCTCAAGGAATGTAACAAGTGGTATAGTGAGCCTTAACACCCCACAGGTGTTTGAAGAATTTTTCATTAAAGTTGGATAGGAAAATAAAAAAACAGAAAATAGGAAAAAAGCCCCCCAAAATTTGTAACCCCATTTCTTTTGAGTAAGAACATACCCCATATGTGGATGGAAAGTGCTCTGCGGGCGAACTACAATGCTCAGAAGAGAGGAGCACCATTGGGCTTTTGAAGGTAAATTTTGTCCGGAATTGAAGGCTACGTGTGTTTACAAAGCCCCCATAGTGCCAGAACAATGGACCCCGCCCCACACATGTGACCCCATTTGGGAAACTACACCCCTCACATAATGTAATAAGGGGTACAGTGAGCATTTACACCCCACATGTGTCTGACAGATTTTTGGAACAGTGGTCCGTGAAAATGAAAAATGTAATTTTTAATTTGCACAGCCCACTGTTCCAAAGACCTGTCAAACATCAGTGGGGTGTAAATACTCACTGCACTCCTTATAAAATTCTGTGAGGGATGTAGTTTCCAAAATGGGGTCACATGTGTGGGGTCCATTGTTCTGGCACCACGGGGGCTTTGTAAATGCACATGGCCCCTGACTACCACTCCAAACAAATTATCTCTCCAAAAGCTCAATGGCGCTCCTTCTCTTCTGAGCATTGTAGTTCACCAGCAGAGCACTTGACATCCACACATGGGGTATTTCCACACTCAGAAGAAAGGGGGTTACAAATTTTGGGGGTCATTTTCTCCTATTACCCCTTGTAAAAATGTAAAATTTGGGGGAAAAACAGCATTTTAGTGTAAACATTTTTTTTTCACTTACACATCAGACTTTTTTTTTCCAAACAAGTTTTTATTTTATTTTAAAGTCATTAACGCACAATACAAAGAGATAAGGAACAAAGGTTGGCGAGGGGGTCGCTGTCGCAGCAGCGCCTTCTCCATCATAGTATAGATAACAGTACAGATCTGGCATCAAAACATTGACCTGCACTTATTAACTTCTGAGTTGTAACATAAGGAGGAGGGAGTGGGGATAGGGAGGTGTGGAGTAGGGTGGGGGGGGGGGGGGTGAGGGGAGAAGGTGTGGGTAGGGGTGGGGGGGAGGCATGTGACAGGGAGTGACAGTCATAATGCTGTAAGACCACGTAACGTATAATACATTTCCCTTGCATTGAAATCATACAAAAAAAAGGGTAGAGGAAAACTTCTTTGTAGTTCTCCTCCATCCATCAGTTTAGTGAGTATGCTCGCCATGGTCCCCAGACAATGCGGTGTGCATCTAACGTTCTAATAGCTCTACTGGACATCTCTTCAAATACATGGATCTGTTGGACTTTCGTCAGCCACTCCGCAATTGAAGGGGGGAAGGACTGCAGCCATGTAAGGGGAATCAGTTGTTTGGCTGCCATGATCAAATGTGTGATCAATGAGGACTTGTCTGGGGAATACGTAACGGTTGGGCATCCCAAAAGCGCAGACGCCGGCGATAGTGAGATTTTCTTGCCAATGATTTTGGAGCATGTGTCCTCCACCTCCCTCCAATGTGGGGCAATAAGCGGACACGTCCACCAGATGTGGAAATGGGTACCGGTGTGAAGCTTACATCTCCAGTAGAGAGCGGAGTCTGTTAACTTGTGAAATCAGGCGTCCTGTACCATCTCGAGGTTAGTCTGTATTGTGATTCCTGAAGTCGGACACATCTCGAGAATCCCCTACTGGGAGTCAGTATGAACTTCTGCTCTTCTCTCGTAAAAGATATGTCTAACTCTCTCTCCCAAGACAGCAGAAAACCTGGGGGACGGAACGGGGAGCAGGCATCATATAGTGTGCGTAAGGCCGAGAGTTTCCTATGTTTCACGTCAAGGGAGGCTACATCTGACTCAAAGTCTGTAAGTTCCCTGAGGGGTAGAGAGCCCTCTATAAAGAGTCTACTGCATTTCTGAAAGTGAGCTATGTGCAGAAAAGTCAAACTGGTATCTGGGAAAAGCATCCTGACTTCTGTCTCTGTTAGAATCCTTCCGTTCGGGAACAGTTGTGATAAGGGTATGTGGGCCAATTTATTCCATATATCTGGGTGATCCACCACCCCACCGCCCACGACCACAGGCAGCACAGAAGAAGGTAGTAGAGGGGAAAGAGAGGGGGAAAGTGAGGGAAGCAGGAGACGAGCAGTACATAAAACACCAGAGAACAGGACGTCTTTGTTACGCGCGAGGCTACATGATGTAGGAGGGAGCCATAAGTCTGTCAATAGATCACCAGAGTAGTCGACTGATGCCACCTCTAGAGTGATAGGCGAGTTCGGTAGGGGACTAATTAAATCTATCCATCTGCGGAGCTGTATCAGGTTGTAGAGTTTCTCCACATCTGGCGCATCCATTCCCCCCTGGGCGCTTGTGCGAGAGAGTAGCGAATATGCTGACCTAGGCCTCTTTTGCTTCCAAATAAAGTTAGAAAAGAGAGACTTGACGCTGGAGAAGAAGGAGGCAGGTAATGTGATCGGTAGCATCTGTAATGTGTATCTAACCTTAGGGAGCACATAGCAGTTAATCAGGTTTTTCCTACCCATCCATAGGATCAGGGGAAGATCATATCCAGCCAATGTCTCTTTAATCTCTGCTAGTAGGGGTTTAAAGTTAAGTTGAAAAATGCTTGTGAGCGAGCTAGGTATTTTAACCCCTAGATACGTGAGTGACGATTTGGCCCAGGGGAAAGGGGACAGGGAGTCGATCTCCTTAATCTTAGCTGCAGATAAAAGTAATGTTTAATAATTCCGACATAGAAACGTTTACTTTAAAGTTCGACAGCGAGCAAAAGTCTACGAACAGGTCTAATAAACTAGGCAGTCCGTGTGCAGGGTCACTTAAGAGAAATAGTAAATCATCTGCGAAGGCTAGTGCTTTAAGCTCTCCCCTCGGGGTTTTGTATCCTGAGATACTGGTCAACTGTCGAACTCTCTGTAAAAGCGTTTCCATTGTTAGTATAAAAAGGGTTGGGGACAGAGGCCATCCCTGCCTGGTCCCGTTTGTGATCCGGAACGGGGGGATATGTCATCGTTGACCATCAACGAAGCATACGGTTGTGTGTAAAGGGACATAAGAGCTGTTATAAACTGCGGGGGAAATCCGAAGCGGTGTAGTGTCTCCTTCATATACTCCCAATTGACCCTATCAAATGCCGTCAACGCCAAGAAGGACAAGGGGCAGTCTTTTCATGTGAGCATGTTGGATCGCAGTTAGCAGTCTCAATGTGTTCGTGCGACCCTCCCTACCTGGTACAAATCCCGACTGGTCCACGTCTACTAAGTGGGGAAGATGACTCTTGATTCTCAAGGAGAGCAGTTTAGCCCAGATTTTGAGGTCTAAGTTCAGAAATGATATTGGTCTGTAGCTCCCACAGTCTTCTGGGTTCTTGCCTTCCTTGTGAATGAGAGTGACATGTGCTTCAAGGGACTGTTTAGGGAGAGGAGACCCACGGAATAAAGCCTCGCAAACAGAGGTGAGGTGGGGGATCAGAACGTCTGCATATTTACGGTAGTATTCCAGTGGAAGACCGTCCGGGCCCGGATTCTTCCCCGGTGGGAAAAAAGAGACCACTCTCTGCACTTCTTCAGGGGTAATAGGTAGCATGAGTTCTCTCTGCATGTGTTCGTCCAAAGTAGGGAGATTTAGTGATGTCAGAAATCTTTTCGTCGCCTCTCTACGGCCGGAAGCAGAGTCCGGGGACTCTCCCTCTGATAAATTATACAGAGAGGTGTAAAACGTCTGGAAAGCTTTAGCAATGTAGGGCGTGTCTGTATACCGGTGGCCTCTCTCATCTCTCACTGCATGAATGTGTTGTTTTGTTCTCGCCTTCTTTATAAGTGTGGACATGAGCTTACCTCCCTTGTCCCCGTGTGCATAAATACGGTGCCTGTGGTGGAGGTAGGCCTTCGCTGATTTTTCGGTGAGGAGAGTATTAAGGGTGGTGCATAGGGATTTAAGTGTCTCCTGAATCGCTATCGCCCCGGTAGGCTTGTGTATCCTCACCAGGGTGGAGATTTCAGACAGAATGTCAGTGATCTTGCGCTGCCTCTCTTTCTTCAGTTTGGAACCCCAGGAAATGAATATCCCTCGCATGAAGGCCGTTCCCGACTTAGAGTTTAAATCAAAGTATAAGGATAACTGTTGCGTAATGTCAGCTAGAGCAGTCTGATTAGAAAGGATGCCTTCATTCAATCTCCAGCACCAAGAAATGGAGGGGAAAGGGGACAGAGACAAAGAAAGATGTACAGGAGCGTGATCGGAGATAGTAATAGAGTCAATACCTGTGGTCATGAGCGTCGGGAGGAGAGACTTGTGGAGCAGCAAATAGTCAAGTCTGTGGTAGGATCTGTGTACTGACGAGTAATGGGAGTAGTCCCGGATGGAAAGATTCCTCTGTCTCCTTGCATCTATAAGAGATAAATCAGTTAGTTTGGAGTGAAGTTTGGCAAGTGTTCTCTGGGGAACAGCAGTACGTGCTTGAGAAGTGACTAAAAGCGGATTAAGTGAAACATTCAAATCACCACCTAATATCACCGGACCATCTGCAAACGCCCGGAGGTCTTCCAGTGCCCCCAAAAGCCATGACACCTGGGCATTGTTAGGGGCATATAGATTCACCAGAGTTAACTTGCGATTGTACAATAGGACATTTAGGAAAAGATATCTTCCCTCAGAGTCAGAGAGAGTCTGTAGAACCTTAATCGGGCAACTTTTGTGTATGGCTATAGATACACCTTTAGATGCCGAGGTGTCATGGCAGGAGTGGAACCACTGGTCATAGTAGCGGCGAGGTAAATTCGGTATCTTGTGCAACTTAAAATGAGTTTCCTGAAAATAAACTACTGACGGTTTCAATCTATGGAGAATCCTCAGTGCATGGCTTCTCTTGTGAGGAGTGCTCAGTCCCCGTACATTGAAGGAGACAAAGGTTGTGAGAGCTCTGTCAGACATAGTGAACACTCGGGGATGTATAGAAAATATTTAACTATTTCTGTCTGAGGAAGTGTCCAGATCTAAGCTGCAGCAAAGGGAAGTCTTACGTAAGGCTGGGGGGGTTGGAGTATGTATGTTTGAAGGAGAGCAGATGATAGAGGTGAAGTGTAGGCGAGTCCGGAGTATGGGGCTGAGGGAAGAGGAAAATGGAAATAGTAGACTGTGATGAGGAGGAAAAGGGTGGGGGGGTGAGGGAACGGAAGGTGTAGTGAGGGTATATGGAAGAAAGAGGATAAGCAAGTGGAGCAGGAAGAAGCAGTGGAGAAGAAATGGGAGATGTGGGGGGGGGGAGGTAAGGTGAAGTAGTAGGCAGGTGAGAAGAGTGGATCAGAGGGAAATGTTGGAAGCGGAGTGGAGAGGGAGGGCGGGAGAAGAGAAAGGAAGATAAAAGAAAATAATGAGAAAAGAGAAGGTGGGTAAGGAAATACAGGTGAGAAAAGGAAGATTTAGAAAAGGTCAGTGATTCAATATGTAAGAGTGGGCAGTAGTTCAAATGACCTGAGGGTGAAAGTCGTTACAGGTAACAGGTGCACTCAGGTACCTAGCACCTAATGTGGTAGGGAGAGTGCCAGTGGGGGGGGGGGGGGGGTGGAGAAGTAGGAAATGATAGGAAATCCTAGCCTGAGGCGCACACTAATACACTCTTAACATTAAGATAACATGAAACATCCTAACCAGGTGGGACAATCTTGTGGAAATACAACCAGTAAAAACATTGCGAACATTGAGGATCAGCTACTATGCACGATAGTAAGAGTAATAACCCAATCAACACCCCCAAATAGCACACAGTAACCGAATACAGGAGAGACGGAGGCAAACATCAAAAGTCTCGTCGTTGAGATAAAGGTAAGGGCATATGTGAGTACCGTAGATCCGGGTGTAGTCGCTGGTTCACCTGGCCACAGGAGGGGGGGGGGGGGAGGGGGAGAGATGGGACCAGAGGACTGGGGTTATCAGGGTCCTTGCTTGGAGCAGTAGTTGAGGGGGGGGAGGGAGTCTCAGATTACGCTGGCTCGCTGTGAAGACCTCAACCCGTTGTGAAGGCGATCGGAGTCCAGTATGCAGTCCAAACAAGTCCCAGTAGCTATGGAACCTAAGAATGGGAGAGTGAAGGGGCGGATTCGGGTGGCAGGGTAATTGAGGGGCGCATGGGCAACATCCTGTCTCTAAATGGCAAGCGGGACTAGTCATCCTCCTTCCATAGCACATGGGGTTAGAGAGATGGGCTAAGAGAGTTTACCTAGTCCGTGGAGGTGCCGTCTCCGCTGGAGAGTCTAAGGGGTGGACCGTAATCCCATCTCAACAACGAGTAAGCTCCGTCCACGAACTCTAGCGATGTCCTGTGGCTCCAGGGGCATCATACAGGTAAATTCCAGGACCGCACATCTTATGTGCTTGAGGCAAGGGCCTGTTTCTTTGCCTTGGGAGTACGGGGTCTGGCTACCCTCTTCCATTCGCCGATGACCGGGAGCGGCGGCAGTGGTTCCGCCACCGCAGCCAGGAGCCATGAAGGTATCTCTACTGGCTCGATACCGATCTGCAACCCAGGCACCAGCTAGATCAGACGGTGTCCGTATCGCAATCCTCTTGCCGTCTTTGATCACCGACAGTCCAAACGGGAACAGCCATGCGTATTGTATACCAGCGTCCCGTAGCTTATCCAACAGGGGTCTCATCAGGCGTCTTTTCAGTAAGGTCGTGGGCGCAATGTCCTGGTACAGTGTAACTTCTAGACATGTGCAATTCGGTTCGGCACGAATGTCTAATTTACCGAATTTTACCGTTTTCGGGCATTCGGACCGATCCGAATGCACGAAAACATATTTTGAACATTCCCGAATAGCCACGATAATACGAATAGCTGTAAATAATGAATGCATTTGTTATCCCTAAATGACGTAAATAATTCATTCTGATAACAAAGATAATAAAAAGGATACAGATACAGTTTGATTTTTCGGATACATTCGGTATTCGGGTACTTTCGGTAAATCTTTTTATTCTTTTTTTGGACTTTAGCGATCCTAAAAAAATTATGGAGATACCTTTTTTATAAAAATTTCGTAGGGTACCATAAAAAAATCACAATAAAATAGATACAGTAGTGATGGAAAAAATTGTATCTAATGAAATGTATCTTTTTTATTATGAAATGTTTATTCATTTTTAAACAGGGATCATTTTTTGTGAGCGGGTAAAGCACTAAAAATGTAGCCGACAATAATAAAAATGTAGTGTGTGCGTGTTTTTCACTTTTTTTAAAAACATTTTTTAGGTAGTACTACTACTCCCAGCATGGAACACACTCTTCCATGATGGGAGTAGTAGTTACCTGTACTAATTGACAGATCGCAGGGGTCCCTTGCAATCCTCTTGTATAACGTATAGATGCGGTGGCCGCTCTTCTATGGTCCCCTGCACTCACGTATATATACACATATTCATATTTCCCGCAGAGCTGTGATTGGCCAGATGGTTCCAGCCAATCACAGCTCTCTGTGAGAAATAGGAATATGTGTATATATACGGCCGTGCAGGGGTCCATAGGAGAGCAGCCGCTGCATCCATACATTATACAGGAGCATCACAGCGGGTGTCAGGAGTGATACCTGCAGTGATCTTTCCTTTACTACAAGTACTACTACTCCCAACATGGAGTACACTCTGCCTCATGCTGGGAGCTGTAGTACCTGCGTTAATAGACAGATCGCAGTGGGTGTCAGAAGTTACACTCGCTGCGATATGTCTATTAATGCAGGTACTACAGCTCCCAGCATGGAGCAGAGTGTGCTCCATGTTGGGAGTATTAGTACCTGCAGTAAGGAACAGATCCCAGGGATGTCACTTCTCCTGGCACCCGCTGCGATCCTCCTGATGTGAATGTCAGGATCAGCTGTTCTCAGGGCTACAGAGCCGGGAGAACAGCTGACGCTGAGCCGTAGGTATACATCGTATATCTACTGCCCAGCAAGAACTTACAGTGAGCTTGCAATGTGTATACAGTATACACATTGCTGGCTCACTTAACCCCTTGCTGAGCTGTGCACTATGTGCAAGCCCAGCAAGGGAAGAGTTAACTTACACTGCTGGACAGTGTAGGTTAACCCTTTGGGCGTTATACACTATATACAGCTATCTATAGATAGCTGTATGTGGTATCCCAGTACCGCATTTCATACGGTACTTATTTATCTATGGGTCCCCGTAGCCAGAGTCCCTAGGACTTAGTAATCTCTGTTAGTCAGTTTGCCCCTAGTTGCCTCTATTATATTATATAGATTTCTAATTTGTCCATAGAATAATGTATATAGTATTATTTCTGTATATAAATGGTTAATTACTTGTTTCCATGGTGTCAGAGGGCCCTCGGGTCATGTGATGCGTTCCAAGCCTCATTCTGGATGCGTTCCAGGCCTCACTTTGGTATTTCTAGACTCATTTTGGGTTTTGCAATGTGTATAGATCCTGTGATGTAAGCAATCCCATGATACCATGTAAAGTGAATGGTAGACGTTCGGACCAATCAAAATCGCCACGCCCCCTGCCCATATAAGGGAGCGGCGGCCATCTTATCTCTCTCTTTCTCCTGGCTCTTGATGAGAGAAGACCTATATCGCAGTGAGTTAGGCCTGAGCCTTGCAGCAACGGCTGAATGATCTAAATTATAGAGTGTGTCATTCCCTAAGCACTCTGCAGTATCACCGGACCCAATATTTCCCCTAAATCCGGATGGATCTGCACATCACTCCCTAAATTCAGAGACAAGTTTAATGCAAGGTCCGCAACTTCTGCCAGTCGCTAAGCAACCTAAGAACTCTTATATGAGACTGTTACTACGCATTGGATATTGCAAGCACTGCAGTAAAGTTATTCAAGTTCAAGGTAAATCTGCTTGTGGACCTTCAGTCATTTCATTGCACCTATCGTTTCTGGGAAGGGCGGCGATAGGCCGGAACATGGATTCAGCATACCAGCCCTGACCCTGGCGTCACGAGTGACTGGGTTAATATTAACCCCTCATATACCAACATTATACCATCCCTACTATACACCCTCCAAGGGCTACCACATGTATGTAGTATATACAGAAGACGAAGTCCGCTTACTTCCCTCGAGTACCGGGCAGGTCCATGTAGCTCCGCCCCTAGTGATGACGTAATTAGAGGACAGAGCTACAGAAGGGAACAAGGCTAGTTAATCTGAAGCTCTGTTCAAATTGTCCGTTTTGCATAATGTTAACAGACCCTTCTGGCAGTGTCTACCCAGACAGGGAGACTCCAGCTGTTGCTAAACTACAACTCCCAGCATGCCCAGAGAGCCAAAGGCTGTCTGGGCATGCTGGGAGTTGTAGTTTTGCACCAATTGGTGGCTCCCTGTTTGGGTAGACATTGCATCATGGGTGCTCTCTCCAGCGGACAGCACCAAAAATGTCATAACCAATTTTTTGTTTTTTTTCTTTCTTCTCGTTTCAGATGCGTGTATGCAGAGGATTACTGCGGATTTGATGGATTACGGCTGATTATTTTTTTCTTTTAATAAAATGGTTAACGAGGGCTGTGGGGGAGTGTTTTTAAAATAAAATAATTTTTCCAATGTCTTGTGTTTTTTTTTTTATTGAATTTTCAGGCTTAGTAGTGGAAGCTGGTCTTATTGACTGACTCCATTACTAAGACAGGGCTTAGTGCTAGCCCCAAAAACAGCTAGAGCTAACCCCCAATTATTACCCCGGTACCCACCGCCACAGGGATGTCGGGAAGAGCCAGTACCAAAAGGCCCGGAGTGTCAAAAATGGTGCTCCTGTTCCTAGGCGGTAACAGGCTGGCGTTATTTAGGCTGGGGTGGGCCAGTAACAATGGTCCTCGCCCCCCTGGTAACATCAGGCTGTTGCTGTTTGTTTGGTATTGTGTTGAGAATGAAAATACGGGGAACCCTATACGTTTATTTTATTTAAATAAAAAAAATAAAAAAACTTATAGGGTTCCCCGTATTTGCATTCTCAGCACAATACCAACCAAACAGCAACAGCCTGACGTTACCAGGGTGGGCGAGGACCATTGTTACTCTCCCTTCCCAGCCTAAATAATGCCAACCTGTTACCGCCTAGGCCCAGGAGCGCCATTTTTGACGCTCCGGGCGTGTTGGTACCAGCTCTTCCCGGCACCCCTGTGGCGGAGGGTACCGGGGTAATAATTGGGGGTTAGCACTAGCTGTTTTTGGGGCTAGCACTAAGCCCTGGCTTAGTAATGGATTCAGTCAATAAGACCGGCTTCCACTACTAAGCCTGAAAATTCAATTAAATAAAAAACACAACACATTGGAAAAATTATTTTATTTAAAAAAACACTCCCCCACAGCCCTCGTTAACCATTTTATTAAAAGAAAAAAAAATTAATCCACCATAATCCATTGAATCTGCAGTAATCCTCTGCATACACGGATCTGAAACGAGAAGAAAAAAAACACAAAAAATTGGTTATGACATTTTTGGCGCTGTCCGCTGGGGAGAGCAACCATGATGCAATGTCTACCAAAACAGGGAGCCACCAATTGGTGCAAAACTACAACTCCCAGCATGGCTGTCTGGGCATGCTGGGAGTTGTAGTTTAGCAACAGCTGGAGTCTCTCTGTCTGGGTAGACACTGCCAGAAGGGTCTGTTCACATTATACAAAACGGACAATGTGAACAGAGCTTCAGATTAACTAGCCTTGTTCCCTTCTGTAGCTCCGCCCCCTAATGACGTCATCAATGGGGGCGGAGCTACACGGACCTGCCCGATACTCGAGGGAAGAAAGCGGACTTCGTCTTCTGTATATACTATATACAGCTATCTATAGATAGCTGTATATAGTGTATACCGCCCAAAGGGTTAACCTACACTGTCCAGCAGTGTAAGTTAACTCTTCCCTTTCTGGGCTTGCGCATAACGCACAGCTCAGCAAGGGGTTAAGTGAGCCAGCAATGTGTATACTGTATACACATTGCAGGTTCACTTTAAGTTCTTGCTGGGCAGTAGATATACGATGTATACCTACGGCTCAGCGTCAGCTGTTCTCCCGGCTCTGTAGCCCTGAGAACAGCTGATCCCGACATTCACATAAGGGCGATAGCAGCGGGTGTCAGGAGGAGTGACATCCGCTGGGATCTGTCCCTTACTGCTGGTACTAATACTCCCAACATGGAGCACACTCTGCTCCATGCTGGGAGCTGTAGTACCTGCATTAATAGACAAATCGCAGCGAGTGTAACTTCTGACACCTGCTGCGATCTGTCTATTAATGCAGGTACTACAGCTCCCAGCATGGAGCAGAGTGTACTCCATGTTGGGAGTAGTAGTACTTGTAGTAAAGGAAAGATCACTGCGGGTATCACTCCTGACACCCGCTGTGATGCTCCTGTATAATGTATGGATGCGGCGGCCGCGCTCCTATGGTCCCCTGCACGGCCGTATACATACACATATTCCTATTTCTCACAGAGAGCTGTGATTGGCTGGAACCATCTGGCCAATCACAGCTCTGCGGGAAATATGAATATGTGTATATATACGTGAGTGCAGGGGACCATAGAAGAGCTGCCGCCGCATCTATACAAGAGGATCACAAGGGACCCCGGCGATCTGTCAATTAGTACAGGTAACTACTACTACCATCATGGAACCGTGTGCTTCTTGCTGGGAGTAGTAGTACTACCTAAAAAATGTTTAAAAAAAAGTGAAAAACACGCACACAATACATTTTTATTATTGTCGGCTACATTTTTAGTGCTTTACCCGCTCACATAAATTGATCCCTGTTTAAAAATTTATAAACATTTCACAATAAAAAAGATACATTTCGTTAGATACAATTTTTTCCATCACTTCTGTATCTTTTTTATTATTATTTTTTTTATGGTACCCTACGAAATTTTAATAAAATCTCCATAAATTTTTTAGGATCGCTAAAAAAGTCCAAAAAAGAATAAAAAGATTTACCCGAATGTACCGAATACCAAATGTCCGAGACAGCACCAATCACAATTGCCCAGCAGGAGTGAGGTGGCACTGGTGCCACCTCACGATCATGGTGATTGGTCGGCTGAGACCGGCTGATGAATCACTGCGTCTTCTGGGCAGTCCTGACGGCACCCGTTCTGCCCCTAGTCTGGAGGGCGAGAGCGGGTACCGACCATGTGTTACGCCGAGCGCTCCGGGTCCCCGCTCCTCCCCGGAGCGCTCGCTTCACTCCCTCCGCTGCAGCGCTCCGGTCACGTCCTCTGACCCGGGGCGCTGCGATCCCGCTGCCAGCCGGGATGCGATTCGCGATGCGGGTAGCGCCCGCTCGCGATGCGCACCCCGGCTCCCCTACCTGACTCGCTCCCCGTCTGTTCTGTCCCGGCGCGCGCGGCCCCGCTCCCTAGGGCGCGCGCGCGCCGGGTCTCTGCGATTTAAAGGGCCACTGCGCCGCTGATTGGCGCAGTGGTTCCAATTAGGGTAATCACCTGTGCACTTCCCTATATTACCTCACTTCCCTTGCACTCCCTTGCCGGATCTTGTTGCCTTAGTGCCAGTGAAAGCGTTCCTTGTGTGTTCCTTGCCTGTGTTTCCAGACCTTCTGCCGTTGCCCCTGACTACGATCCTTGCTGCCTGCCCCGACCTTCTGCTACGTCCGACCTTGCTTCTGCCTACTCCCTTGTACCGCGCCTATCTTCAGCAGCCAGAGAGGTGAGCCGTTGCTAGTGGATACGACCTGGTCACTACCGCCGCAGCAAGACCATCCCGCTTTGCGGCGGGCTCTGGTGAAAACCAGTAGTGGCTTAGAACCGGTCCACTAGCACGGTCCACGTCAATCCCTCTCTGGCACAGAGGGTCCACTACCTGCCAGCCGGCATCGTGACACCATGTAGTGTGCAGTGGCGGGGAAAGCTTACTGTTGGCGGCAGGAAATGACTGGCAGCAGGAGGTGAGGCCTGTGTGCCTCCTACTGTTTCATAACTACAACTCCCAGCATGCACAGCCAAAGGGCATGCTGGGAGTTGTAGTTATGTAACAGGTGGAGACACGCTGGTTGGGAAACACTGTGCTGTACAGATGCAGTGGGGCCGGTATGAGAATAGCTCTTAGTGTAAGATTATATGGGAATGGTCCTAACCTTTGAAGTGGGAACTTGCACTTAATGCAGATTCCATTTCTTTGGAGCCAAAAGCAACACGAGTTTTGTGTCTCATCTTGCTCCTCCGCTGCTGCTGAAGCCGTCTCCAGAGTTTTTGTGATCTGGAGTATTGTTATTGGAAGTCTCCTTGGCAGCTCTGGAAGACGGATATCATGGTAGAGACGTCTGTTCCGAGAAACGAAGTTCCAGAAAAAAACTTTTTGAAAGAGATTTATCATTCTTTTCAAACGTACGGCTTTTATATGACAATTGTTTTTTAACTTACTTTTGCTTATGTGTGACCTATTTATCAAAAAGTCGCACGACTTTGAAAAATAAATCGCACGGAAGCAAAAGCATTTTTTTAAATCAGAAAAGTTTTCCCTTATGTTAATAGCCGAAGTTCTTTATCTACCCTTTATTACCATTAGTGTTACTAGAGAGTGACTGGGAGGGGGTGTACTGCATCAGGTGACACCCTGACTGGCCTCCCTGGCACTAAATAGCTGCACTCCAACTATCCCGCAACATCCCATCCACCCTCCTCTGAAATTAAAAAAGTATTAAAAACACACTATGCCGCACCATGAATATCCGTACTCTGGGGGCTTTTTTGTTTAATTTTGAGCCCACATTTTGTGACGTTGGTGGGTGGAGACTTGCGCCACCGCGCTGAGGAAGGAGTTTACATCAGGAAGGAAGGCAGCGCAGCACCAACAGGCACATAAACAATAGTGAAGCCACACAAAAAAAAAGCGGCTCGGTACATTACCCACCCCAAAATGTGCATGAAGCTGCATTACTATGGATTTTTTTTTTTTTTTAAAGGAAAATTTTTGTGCCACATATGGGTTATTTACGTAGTCTGTAAAAATCTTACACAATTATTTTGTGCCTTATTCTATTTTAACACAACATTTTAAAATTTAGTGGGTACGCCAGCATGTACGTGTCCTACAATTAACAAGGTGTGCAGTGTGTATTTTTAACCATAAAATAATAGAGTTGTTATATAATAAATTTTTTCTATAATTAACATTAAGCTTTGTGGTGTCCCGGTACAGGACCTATCCTGTACCATCCTTAAGTCCCCTCAGGAAGAGTCCCTTAGGTTCATAGGGCTCTCCTGCAGGGCTCCCCTCTTGTCTTATAAATGCAGTGTATATTCATTATGTGTATTAATTGTTCATATGTATAAAGTTGTACAGTTTGTATAAAATGTATAGGACCTTCATTGGTCATGTGATCTACTGTCATGTGATATACCCAGAGTTCCATCGGCACAGGAACCCCAGGCATTAGCAACCAATGGGCTTTAGTCCAGCCCCCTAGTATATAAGTGGCTGTAGTCTCTATACTCTCTTATTTCTTGGACTCAAAAGGAAGCACAAAGTCCTGTATACTGCAAATTCATCTCATCTAGACCAAAGCCAAAAGAAACACAACCACTTCTAAAACATGAGTTACAATTCTCTCTACAAATCCAGTGACTACTCCTCAGCTAAGGAATATATCAGTAGCACAGTGGTCTACCTAAATATCTCAATAATAACAAGTCCAAGCAAACCTGTGAGGTATCCTGTGTCCCGGTTGCCTCTGAAGGAACTGCATAATTGTAAAGACTGTTCCCTAAACAAGTAAACGTTCCAGTTTATTTAGAATCCTTGCTGTGGACATTCCTTTATTACAAACCGTTCTTGGGTTGATTGATGGCGATTACCATACCAGAATAACCACATCCTGGCGTCACGAACACTAAGGGGTTAACAACATCTTGCCCCCAGGGTTTATACAACCAGACCCTGTTACATACTGCCACACCCCAGTCACCACATCTCAATGTAGTAGCAGCAACAGTGAGATAATGTCGAGTATGTATAACCATTGCAGACATCATGCATACCATACAGTGGGGATCAAAAGTTTGGGCACCCCAGGTAAAAATTTGTATTAATGTGCACAAAGAAGCCAAGGAAAGATGGAAAAATCTCCAAGAAGCATCAAATTACAGATTAGACATTCTTATAATATGTCAACAAAATTTAGATTTTATTTCCATCAATTACACTTTCAAAATAACAGAAAACAAAAAAATGGTGTCTGCAAAAGTTTGGGCACCCTGCAGAGTTAATATCTTGTACTGCCCCCTTTGTCAAGTATCACAGCTTGTAAACACTTTTTGTAGCCAGCCAAGAGTCTTTCAATTCTTGTTTGAGGTATCTTTGCCCATTCTTTCTTACTAAAGTTTTCAAGTTCTTTGAGATTTCTGGGCTGTCTGTCACGCACTGTTCTTTCAACATCTATCCATACATTTTCAATTATGTTGAGGTTGGGAGATTGTGAAGGCCATGGCAAAACCTTCAGTTTACGCCTCTTGATGTAATCCCCCGTGGATTTCGAGGTGTGTTTAGGATCATTATCCATTTGTAGAAGCCATCCTCTATTTAACTTCAGCTTTTTCACAGATGGCATCAAGTTATCATCCAAAATTTGCTGAAGTTTTATTGAATCCATTTTTCCTTCTACTCGTGAGATGTTCCCTGTGCCACTGGCTGCAATACAACCCCAAAGCATGATTGATCCTCCCACCCATGCTTAACAGTTGGACAGAGGTGCTTTTCATTAAATTCTGTTCCCCTTCTTCTCCAAACGT
The DNA here is from genome assembly GCF_029499605.1 of Hyla sarda. Lineage (NCBI taxonomy): Eukaryota > Metazoa > Chordata > Amphibia > Anura > Hylidae > Hyla > Hyla sarda. The sequence goes on from NW_026610573.1 coordinate 62,035, forward strand.
ACCTTTTGCTCATTCCGGCCAAAAAGTTCAATTTTAACCTCATCGATCCACAGAACTTGTTTCCAAAACGGTGAAACGCTAATTTTTGTGGTGAGGATGTAAAAGAGGTTTTCTTCTGATGACTCTTCCATGAAGACCATATTTGTACAAGTATGTTTTTATAGTGGAATAGTGTACCACAACTCCAGTGTCTGCCAGATCTTTCTGGGTTTTGAATTGTTTTTCTCACAATCCTGCGAGCTGTTCTGTTTGATATTTTTTTGGTCTTCCAGATCTTGTTTTAACTTCCACTGTTCCTGATGACTGCCATTTCTTAATTACATTCCGAACAGAGGATATTGACATCTGAAAACGTTTTGCTATCTTCTCATAGCCGTCTCCAGCTTTGTGAGCATCAACTATTTGCAGTTTCAGATTTCTAGACAACTGCTTAGAAGAACCCATGGTGCTGATTGTTGGGGCAAGGTCAGATGAGTCTGGGCATTTAAAACCTTTGAGATTCACATCACCTGGTCTTCCCAGATGATGATTGAGAACAATCCATGACACTGGCAGGTCTCAGCTGTGCAAAGGGGGCAGTGCATGCTATAAATTCTGCAGGGTACCCAAACTTTTGCAGACGCCATCTTTTTGTTTTCTGTTATTTTGAAAGTGTAAATGATGGAAATAAAATCTAACTTTTGTTGACGTATTATAAGAATGTCAAATCTGTAATTTGATGCCTTTTGGAGATTTTTCCATCTTTCCTTGGCTTCTTTAATACAAATTTTTACATGGGGTGCCCAAACTTTTGATCCCCACTCTATATAGCAGTCAAATGTCAGTAAGATTGTCAGTCAGTCAAATATGATAGTACTAATAATATGTGCATAGTCACTAGAGATGCATAATAATATGTAGGTATATCTCTATAAAAAAAAAATAATAAAAATAAATAAAGGTATTGTTGTAAAATGTAAAAGTATTGTTACCATATTCATGGCTGTGTTCTTAAAGGGGTACTCCGCTGCCCTGTGTCCGATGCTCCGCTTCCCAGCGTCCGGAAGTTTATTGTTCCGGACGCTGTGTGCGGGCTTCCGTGTTCAGGGCTGCCCCTCGTGACGTCACGCCCGCCCCCTTCGTGATGTCACGCCCTCCCCCTCAGCGAAAGACTATGCGAAGGGGGGCACGATGGCCATCATGCCCCCTTCCCATAGACTTTCATTGAGGGGGCGGGCATGACATCATGAAAGGGGCGGGCGTGACGTCACGAGGGGCAGCCCTGAACACAGAAGCCCGCACACAGCGTCAGGAACAATAAACTTCCGGACGCTGGGGAGCGGAGCTTCCGACACAGGGCAGCGGAGTACCCCTTTAAGGAACCTTGTCTCAACCATTAAATGGTAAATTATATCCAGCAAGTACTAAAATTAACCAATATCCTCCTGTTCCCAAGTTACAGAGCATGTATGGACATTTTAATGTGTACTGAAATTGGACGTTATAGTTAAATGCTTCAGGACTACATTCGGCCCAATGGCCATTTCGCTCCTCTCCCTAAGGGGACAGACGTTGAGGGCGACTTTCATTAAACAAGGGGGTTTGAGGTGTCCCGGTACAGGACCTGTCCCCTCAGGAAGAGTCTCTTAGGTCCATAGGGCTCTCCTGCAGGGCTCCCCCCTTGTTGTCTCATATAAATGCAGTGTATATTCATTATGTGCATCTATTATTCATATGTATAAAGTTGTACAGTTTGTATAAAATGTATAGGACCTTCCTTGGTCATGTGATCTACTGTCATGTGATATACCCAGTGTTCCATGGGCACAGGAACCCCAGGCATTAGCAACCAATGGGCTTTAGTCCAGCCCCCTAGTATATAAGGTGCTGTAGTCTCTATTCTCTCTCTCTTATCTCTTGGACTTAAAAGGAAGCACAAAGTCCTGTATACTGCAAATTCATCTAATCTAGGCCAAAGCCTACAGAAACACAACCACTTCTAAAACGTGAGTTACAATTCTCTCTACAAATCCAGTGACTACTCCTCAGCTAAGGAATATATTAGTAGCACAGTGGCCTGCATAAATATCCTCAAAACTACAAGTCCCAGCAAACCTGCAAGGTATCCTGTGTCCCGGTTGCTTCTGAAGGAACTGCATAATTGTAAAGACTGTTCCCTAAACATTTCAAGTAAAAGTTCCAGTTTATTCAGAATCCTTGCTGTTGACATTCCTTTATTACAAACCATTTCTGGATTGGTTGACGGCGGTTACCATACCGGAATAAACACATCCTGGCGTCACGAACACTAAGGGGTTAACAACATCTTGCCCCCAGGGTTTATACAACCAGACCCTGTTACATACTGCTACACCCCAGTCACCACATCTCAATGAAGTAGCAGGTAAACTCAGACTTACAAGTGGGTTGAGTTCAGTTCACATTGGGTGAGATATTAAAAAATTACTGTAATTTCTGTTCCAGCGATATTAATCACACCATTTTTTTTCTCCTCACATTTTTAAAGGTCTCTTGTGCTGCTTTTAAAATATTTACCCCTTAAGGACGCAGGGCGTATCCATATGCCCCCATTTCCGAGTCCTTAAGGACTCAGGGCGTATAGGTATGCCCTGCGTTCTTCCAGCTCCTGCCGATCGCTGGGCATGGACCGGGATGCCTGCTGATATCGTTCAGCAGGCATCCCGGCATATTGCCCAGGGGGGTCCAGAGGTCCATTCAGATGTGCGATTTGTGGTTATTCCGTGTCAATTGGGTCTCTGGTGACCCGGTGACCCGGAAAAAAAGGGTGAATGGGGCTGTCCGAGACAGCCCCATTCCCCCTTACTCAGCAGGAGTGAGGTGGCATGGGTGCCACCTCACGATCACGTGATTGATCGGTCGAAGCAGCAGCAGGATTGGGCCCGGCGGCAGGATACAGTGCGGCGGTCCCGGCGGCAGGATACAGCAGGAGGTGAGGCCTGTTCACCTCCTGATGTTGCTTAGCAACAACTCTCGGCATGCAAAGCCAAAGGGAATGCTGGGAGTTGTAGTTTTGCAACAGCTGGAGTTCCAACTACAATTCCCAGCATGCCCTTTGGTAGTCTGTGCATGCTTGGAGTTGTGGTAATGCAACAGCTGGAGGCACATTTTTTCTATGAAAAAGTGTGCATCTAGTTTTTCATAACTACACCTCCCAACATGCACAGACTACCAAAGGGTATGCTGGGAGTTGTAGCAATGTGCCTCCAGCTGTTGCAAAACTACAACTCTCAGCATGCCCTTCGGCTGTCAATGCATGCTGATTGTTGCAGTTTTGCAACAGCTGGAGACACATTGGTTGTGAAACATAGTTTGTTACCTACCTCAGTGTTTTGCAACCAGTGTGCCTCCAGCTGTTGCAAAAATACAACTCCCAGCATATATGGTCTGCCAGTGCATGCTGGGAGTTTTTCCAAATTTTCCATCGCAGCTCAAACTTACTGTAAATCTCCGCCCATGTGAATGTACCATAAAAACACTACACAACCAATGCCGTTACTGAGACATGGTTTAATGAATGGAATAACTGGGACATATCCATACCAGGGTACTCTTTATACAGAAGAGACAGAGAAGGCAAGAAAGGAGGAGGAGTGGCCCTGTATGTGAAAGATGGCATAAAATCTAACCTAATACAAGTTAGTGAGGAAACCACAGAGTCAGTTTGGGTTACGTTGCAGTTTGGTAACCATGCAGTAACTCGTGTAGGTGTGATATACAGACCACCTGGCCAAGTTAAAGAAGTAGATGATCTACTAGTTGAAAAAATATCAAAAATGACAATGAAAGGAGAAGTTATCATTATGGGAGACTTCAATCTTCCGGATATAAACTGGAAAACCAAAATAGCTAGTTCTGCCAGGAGTACAAATATTCTAAATTACCTACTGGGATTATCTCTACAACAAGTGGTTGAGGAGCCAACGCGGAAGGAGGCCATTTTGGATTTGGTTTTCACAAATGGGGATTTGGTATATGATGTTATTGTTGGCGAAAGCTCTGGATCTAGTGATCACCAGTCAGTGTGGTTTAATATAAGAACAGTGAAGGAGTCACACCACACAAAAACAAAAGTTTTAGATTTTAGAAAAACAGACTTTTCAAAAATGAGATTAGTCATAAATGAGTCCCTATCAGACTGGAACAAATTACATGGAGTTCAGGAGAAATGGGACTACTTAAAAGACGCTTTATTGAAGGCAACAGAAAATTGTACAAGACTTGTCAGTAAAAGCAGAAAAAGGAAGAGACCACTGTGGTACTCAGCAGAAGTGGCCAAAATCATAAAAAACTAAAAACTAGCATTTAGTAATTATAAAACAACCAGAGCAATGAAGATACGGAATTCTACAAGACTAGGCAGAAAGAGACCAAGCAAGTTATAAGAACTTCTAAAGCACAGGCAGAAGAAAAGCTAGCTCAGTCTGTGAATAAAGGGGATAAGACATTCTTCAGATATATACGGTAAATGAAAAAAGGAAATCAAAAAAAGGAATAACTAAATTAAAAACAAAGGAAGGAAGGCATGTAGAAGAGAATAAGGGGCTAGCCGACTGCCTTAAGTGAAGACAAATAAATCACAGGGGCCTGATGGGATACACCCAAAATTATTAAAAGAGTTTAGTGGTGAGCTAGCAAAACCGTTAGCAGATTTATTTAACCAATCAATGGTAACAGGAGCCGTGGAAAGATTGGAAATTAGCAAATGTTGTGCCCATTCACAAGAAAGGTAGTAAGGAGGAATCAAGCAACTATAGGCCAGTAAGTCTGACATCAATAGTGGGGAAATTAATGGAAACCCTACTAAAGGATAAGATTGTGGAACATCTAAAATCCCATGGATTGCAAGATGAAAAACAACATGGGTTGACTTCAGGGAGATCATGTCAAACAAATCTTATAGATTTTTTTTGACTGGGTGACTAAACTAATAGATGGCGGAGGGGCAGTAGACATCACATATCTAAATTTTAGTAAGGTTTTTGACACTGTCCCACATAGAAGACTTATCAATAAACTACAGTCATAGAGCTTGGACTCCAATATTGTTGAGTGGATTAGGCAGTGGCTGAGTAACAGACAACAGAGGGTTGTAGTCAATGGAGAATATTCAGAGCAAGGTCTTGTCACCAGTGGGGACCTCAGGGATCTGTACTGGGACCAATATTGTTTAATATCTTCATTAGCGATATTACAGAAGGTCTCGATGGTAAGGTATGTCTTTTTGCTGATGACACAAAGATATGTAACAGGGTTGATGTTCCTGGAGGGATCCGCCAATTGGAAAAGGATTTAGGCAAACTAGAAGAATGGTCAGAACTCTGGCAACTGAAATTAAATGTGGATAAGTGCAAGATAATGCACCTGGGGCGTAAAAACCCTCAGGCAGAATATAGATTATTTTACACTGCCCTGACCTCAGTATCTGAGGAAATTGATTTAGGGGTAATTATTTCAGAAGACTTAAAGGTAGGAAGACAATGTAAAAGAGCAGCAGGAAACGCTAGCAGAATGCTTGGCTGTATAGGGAGAGGTATAAGCAGTAGAAAGAGAGAAGTGCTCATGCCGCTGTACAGAACACTGGTGAGACCTCAATTGGAGTATTGTGCGCAGTACTGGAGGCCGTATCTCCAGAAGGATATAGATACTCTAGAGAGAGTTCAGAGAAGAGCTACTAAACTAGTACATGGATTGCAGAATAAAACTTACAAGGAAAGGTTAACTCCTTAAGGACCAAGGGCGTACAGGTACGCCCTTGGTCCTGCTCTCCTGATATAACGTGGGGTTACACAGTAACCCCGCGTCATATCACGGCGGGCCCGGCGTCATAGTGAAGCCAGGACCCGCCTCTAATAGCGCGCAGCGCCGATCGTGGCGCCGCGCGCTATTAACCGTTTAGCCGCGCGCTCAGAGCTGAGCCGTGCGGCTAAAAGTGAAACCGAAAGTGGCCGGCTAGCTCAGTCGGGCTGTTCGGGATAGCCAGGCCTGAGCAGTCATGCGGCAGAATCGTTGATCACTGGTTTCTTATGAGAAACCAGTGATCAATGATGATCAGTTTGTGCAGTGTTATAGGTCCCTATGGGACCTATAACACTGCAAAAAAAAAGTGAATAAAGATCATTTAACTCCTCCCCTATTAAAAGTTTGAATCACCCCCCTTTTCCAATAAAAAAAAAAACACAGTGTAAATAAAAAAAAAAAATAAACATATATGGTATCACTGCGTGCGGAAATGTCCGAATTATAAAAATATATCATTAATTAAACCGCTCGGTCAATGGCGTGCGCGGAAAAAAATAGTGCATTTTTGGTCACTTGTTATATCATTTAAAAATGAATAAAAAGCGATCAATAAGTCCTATCAATGCAAAAAAATGGTATCGTTAAAAACTTCAGATCACGGCGCAAAAAATTAGCCCTCATACTGCCCACACGGAAAAATAAAAAAGTTATAGGGGTCAGAAGATGACAATTTTAAACGTATTAATTTTCCTGCATGTAGTTATGATTTTTTCCAGAAGTCCGACAAAATCAAACCTATATAAGTAGGGTATCATTTTAATCGTATGGACCTACAAAATAAAGATAAAAAATGTACTACGTAGAAACGGAAGCCCCCAAAAGTTACAAAACTGTGTTTTTTTTTTCAATTTTGTCGCACAATGATTTTTTTTTTCGTTTCACCGTAGATTTTTGGGCAAAATGACTGATGTCATTACAAAGTAGAATTGGTGGCGCAAAAAATAAGCCATCATATGGATTTTTAGGTGCAAAATTGAAAGAGTTATGATTTTTTAAAGGCAAGGAGCAAAAAACGAAAATGCAAAAACGGAAAAACCCCCGGTCCTTAAGGGGTTAAAGGACCTTAACATGTATAGTTTGGAAGAAAGAAGAGACAGAGGGGATATGATAGAGACTTTTAACCCCTTAAGGACCGAGCCCTTTTTCACCTTAAGGACCGGAGCGTTTTTTGCAATTCTGACCACTGTCACTTTAAACATTAATAACTCTGGAATGCTTTTAGTTATCATTCTGATTCCGAGATAGTTTTTTCGTGACATATTCTACTTTAACTTAGTGGTAAAATTTTATGGTAACTTGCATCCTTTCTTGGTGAAAAAACTTTGAAGCTCTCTGCTTGTAAGGAAAATGGATATTCAAAATATATTTTTTTGGGGTTCACATATACAATATGTCTACTTTATGTTTGCATCATAAAATTTATGAGTTTTTACTTTTGAAAGACACCAGAGGGCTTCAAAGTTCAGCAGCAATTTTGACATTTTTCACAAAATTTTCAAACTCGCTATTTTTCATGGACCAGTTCACGTTTGAAGTGGATTTGAAGGGCCTTCATATTAGAAATGCCCCATAAAAGACCCCATTATAAAAACTACACCCCCCAAAGTATTCAAAATGACATTCAGTAAGTGTATTAACCCTTTAGGTGTTTCACAGGAATAGCAGCAAAGTGAAGGAGAAAATTCAAAATCTTCATTTTTTACACTCGCATTTTCTTGTAGACCCAATTTTTACAAGGGGTAAAAGGACAAAATGTTTACTTGTATTTGTAGCCCAATTTCTCTTGAGTAAGGACATACCTCATATGTCTATGTTAATTGTTCAGCGGGCGCAGTAGAGGGCTCAGAAGGGAAGGAGCGTCAAATGGTTTTTGGGGGGCATGTCACCTTTAGGAAGCCCCTATGGTGCCAGAACAGCAAAAACACACACGGCATACCATTTTGGAAACTAGACTCCTCAGGGAACGTAACAAGGGGTAAAGTGAACCTTAATACCCCACAGGTGTTTCACGACTTTAGCATATCTAAAAAAAATTATATATTTTTTACCTAAAATGCTTGGTTTCCCAAAAATTTTACATTTTTAAAAAGTGTAATAGCAGAAAATACCCCCCAAAATTTGAAACCCAATTTCTCCCGATTCAGAAAACACCCCATATCGGGGTGAAAATTGCTCTGCTGGCGCACTACAGGTCTCAGAAGAGAAGGAGTCACATTTGGCTTTTTGAAAGCAAATTTTGCTCTGGGGGCATGTCGCATTTAGGAAGCCCCTATGGTGCCAGAACAGCAAAAAAAAAACACATGGCATACCATTTTGGAAACTAGACCCCTCGGGGAACGTAACAAGGGGTAATGTGAACCTTAATACCCTACAGGTGTTTCACGACTTTTGCATATGTAAAAAAAATTTTTTATTTTTTACCTAATATGCTTGGTTTCCCAAAATGTTAACATTTTTAAAAAGGGTAATAGCAGGAAATACCCCCCAAAATTTGAAGCCCAATTTCTCCCGATTCAGAAAACACCCCATATGGGGGTGAAAATTGCTCTGCTGGCGCACTACAGGTCTCAGAAGAGAAGGAGTCACATTTGGCTTTTTGAAAGCAAATTTTGCTCTGGGGGCATGTCGCATTTAGGAAGCCCCTATGGTGCCAGAACAGCAAAAAAAAAACACATGGCATACCATTTTGGAAACTAGACCCCTCGGGGAACGTAACAAGGGGTAATGTGAACCTTAATACCCTACAGGTGTTTCATGACTTTTGCATATGTGAACATTTATTTTTTTTTTTTACCTAAAATGCTTGGTTTCCCAAAATTTTTACATTTTTAAAAAGGGTAATAGCAGAAAACACCCCCCAAAATTTGAAGCCCAATTTCTCCCGATTCAGAAAACACCCCATATGGGGGTGAAAAGTGCTCTGCTGGCGCACTAGAGGTCTCAGAAGAGAAGGAGTCACGTTTGGCTTTTTGAAAGCAAATTTTGCTCTGGGGGCATGCCGCATTTAGGAAGCCCCTATGGTGCCAGGACAGCAAAAAAAAAAACACATGGCATACCATTTTGGAAACTAGACCCCTCGGGGAACGTAACAAGGGGTTAAGTGAACCTTTATACCCCACAGGTGTTTTATGACTTTTGTATATGTAAAAAAAAAATTATTTTTTTTACCTAAAATGCTTGTTTTCCCAAAAATTTTACACTTTTAAAAAGGGTAATAGCAGAAAATACCCCCCATAATTTGTAACACAATTTCTCCCGAGTACGGCGATACCCCATATGTGACCCTAAACTGTTGCCTTGAAATACGACAGGGCTCCAAAGTGAGAGTGCCATGCGCATTTGAGGCCTAAATTAGGGATTGCATAGGGGTGGACATAGGGGTATTCTACGCCAGTGATTCCCAAACAGGGGGCCTCCAGCTGTTGTTAAACTCCCAGCATGCCTGGACAGTCAGTGGCTATCTGGCAATACTGGGAGTAGTTGTTTTGCAACAGCTGGAGGCTCCGTTCTGGAAACAGTGGCGTACCAGACGTTTTTCATTTTTATTGGGGAGGGGAGGGGGGCTGTGTAGGGGTATGTGTATATGTAGTGTTTTTTTACTTTTTATTTTATTTTGTGTTAGTGTAGTGTAGTGTTTTTAGGGTACAGTCACACGAGCGGGGGTTCACAGTAGTTTCTCGCTGGCAGTTTGAGCTGCGGCAGAAAATTTGACGCAGCTCAAACTTGCAGCCGGATACTTACTGTAATCCTCCGCCCATGTGAGTGTACCCTGTACGTTCACATTGGGGGGGGGGGGAACATCCAGCTGTTGCAAAACTACAACTCCCAGCATGGACGGTCTATCAGTGCATGCTGGGAGTTGTAGTTTTGCAACCGCTGGAGGCTCCGTTTTGGAAACAGTGACGTACCAGACGTTTTTCATTTTTATTGGGGAGGGGAGGGGGGCTGTGTAGGGGTATGTGTATATGTAGTGTTTTTTACTTTTTATTTTATTGTGTGTTAGTGTAGTGTAGTGTTTTTAGGGTACAGTCGCACGGGCGGGGGGTTCACAGTAGTTTCTCGCTGGCAGTTTGAGCTGCGACAGAAAATTTGCCACAGCTCAAACTTGCAGCCGGATACTTACTGTAATCCTCCGCACATGTGAGTGTACCTGTACATTCACATTGGGGGGGGAAACATCCAGCTGTTGCAAAACTACAACTCCCAGAATGTACGGTCTATCAGTGCATGCTGGGAGTTGTAGTTTTGCAACAGCTGGAGACACACAGGTTGTGAAACACCGAGTTTGGTAACAAACTCAGTGATTTGCAACCAGTGTGCCTTCAGCTGTTGCAAAAGCTACAACCCCCAGCATGTACGGACAGCGGAAGGGCATGCTGGGTCTTGTAGTTATGCAACAGCCGGAGGCATACTACATTGGCTGGGGATGCTGGGGATTGTAGTTATGCAACAGCTGGAGACACACTGGTTTACTACTTAACTCAGTGTGCCTTCAGCTGTTGCAAAACTACAACTCTCAGCAGTCACCGACAGCCAACGGGCATGCTGGGAGTTGTAGTTATGCAACCACCAGATGCACCACTACAACTCCCAGCATGCACTTTAGCTGATTGTGCAAGCTGGGAGTTGTAGTTACACAACAGCTGAAGGTACACTTTTCCATAGAAAGAATGTGCCTTCAGCTGTTGCAAAACTACAAGTCCCAGCATGCCCATAAGGGCATGCTGGGAGTTGTGGTGGTCTGCCTCCTGCTGTTGCATAACTACAGCTCCCAGCATGCCCTTGTTGCATGCTGGGAGCTGTTGCTAAGCAACAGCAGGAGGCTGTCACTCACCTCCAACGATCCAGCCGCACAGGTCAGTCCCTCGTCGTCTCCGCCGCCGCCGCTGCTCCTGGGGCCCCGATCCCAACAGGGACGCCGGGGATCGGGGTCCCCAGCACCGGGGGTCGTCTTCCCGCACCCGCTCACGTCCTCCGGAAGAGGGGCGGAGCGGGTTGCGGGAGTGACACCCGCAGCAGGCGCCCTGATTGGTCGGCCGGTAATCCGGCCGACGAATCAGGGCGATCGTGAGGTGGCACCAGTGCCACCTCACCCCTGCCGGCTCTGGCTGTTCGGGGCCGTCTCTGACGGCCCCGATCAGCCAGTACTTCCGGGTCATCGGGTCACTGGAGACCCGATTGACCCGGAATCTGCCGCAGATCGCTGGACTGAATTGTCCAGCGATCTGCGGCAATCGCCGACATGGGGGGACATAATGACCCCCCTGGGCGATATGCCGGGATGCCTGCTGAACGATTTCAGCAGGCATCCGGCTCCGGCTCCCCTCCGGCTAGCGGTGGGGGCCGGAAATGCTCAGGGCGTATCCATACGCCCTCGGTCCTTAAGGACTTGGAAACGGGGGCGTATGGATACGCCCTATGTCCTTAAGGGGTTAAATACATAAAGGGAATCAACAAGGAAAAGTAGGAGAGCATATTTTAAAGAAGAAAAACTACCACAAGAGGACATAGTTTTAAATTAGAGGGGCAAAGGTCTTTGCATTAATATCAGGAAGTATTACTTTACTGAGAGAGTAGTGGATACATGGAATAGCCTTCCTGCAGAAGTGGTCGCTGCAAATACAGTGAAGGAGTTTAAACATGCATGGGATAAGCATAAGGCTATCCTTCATATAAGATAGGGCCAGGGACTATTCATAGTATTCAGATTATTGGGCAGACTAGATGGGCCAAATGGTTCTTATCTGCCGACACATTCTATGTTTCTATGGTTCTACAAGAACATGCGAGTGTAAAAAATGAAGATTTTGAATTTTCTCCTTAACGTTGCTGCTATTCTTGTGAAACACCGAAAGGGTTAACACACTTTCTGAATGTCAGTTTGAATACTTTGGGGGGTGCAGTTTTTATAATGGGATCATATATGGGGTATATCTAATAAGAAGACCCCTCAAACGCACTTCAAAACTGAACTGGTCCCTGAAAAAATTTTGGGGAAAATTGGAAAATTGCTGCTGAACTTTGAAGCCCTCTGATGTCTTCCAAAAGCAAAAACATATCAACTTCATGATGCAAATATAAAGTAGACATATTGTATATGGGAATCAATATATAATTTATTTGCAATATCCATTTTCCTTAAAAGCAGAGAGTTTCAAAGTTAGAAAAATGCTAAATTTTCAACATTTTCATGAAATTTGGGGATTTTTCACCAAGAATGGATGCAAGTAACAATGAAAATTTACCACTGTGTTAAAGTTGAATATGTCGCGAATAAACAATCTCGGAATCAGAATAATCAGTAAAAGCATCCCAGAGTTATTAATGTATAAAGTGACAGTGGTCAGAATTGCAAAAAAGGGCTGAATCCTTAAATGGGTACTCTGCCCCTACACATCGTATCCCCTATCCAAAGGATAGGGTATAAGATGTCCGATCGCCGGGGTCCCTCTGCTGGGGAACCCCGGGATCGCCGCTGCGGCACCGCACTATTATTACTGCACAGAGCGAGTTCACTCTCTGCGTAATGACGGGTGATACAGGGGATGGAGCAGCGTGACGTCACAGCTCCGCCCCTTGTGACATCACGGCCCAATCCCTTAATGCAAGTCTGTGGCAGGGGGTGCCCATAGACTTGTATTGAGGGGGCGGGTCGTGACGTCACGAGGGGGCGGAGCCGTGACATCACGATGCTCCATCCCCTGTATCACCCGTCATTACGCGCAGAGCAAACACGCTCTGTGCAGTAACAATAGAGGTGTGGTGCAGCAGAGATCCTGGGGGTCCCCAGCAGTGGGACCCCGGCAATCTTCCATCTTATCCACTATCCTTTGGATAAGGGATAAGATGTCTAGGGGCAGAGTACCCCTTTTAGGTGAAAAAGGGCTCTGTCCTTAAGGGACTAAAATATGTGAGAGTTCTTTTTCGCAACCCTTTTTTTTTCCGTCAAAATTGCTGAGTTTGGCACCAAATTTTGAATCATGGAAAATTCTGGCGGAGCATCTCATATAATATTCCATGATTACCAGTGCCCATATAAGCAATTACTATAGGAATACAACATGTCGTGGGGTTAAATGTGAGTGCAAGTGCAGTGACCATAAAACATTTATTTATTTAGTTTTAGCAGTTTGGGGACAGGGGGGGGGGGGGGTTAACTTTCGGTTTCCCCATCCTGCCCACCCACAATAGGTGGGTCAGAACGGGGAAACCGTCAGGGACCGTCACCGAAGTCCACTTACCCATCGGTGGCAGCAGCGGGCAGCGATCGGCGGCAGAAGAGGATGGCGGTACGGCTCCCTGGATCCTACGGAAGCTGGTGAGTTGCCTAGCAATATCTGGAGGGCCACAATTTGGAGATCACTGTGCAGTGGTCTCTAAACTGTAGCCCTCCAGATGTTGCAAAACTGCAAATCCCAGCGTGCCCAAACAGCTGTCTTGGCATGCTGGGAGTTGTAGTTGCGTACCTCCAACTGTTGCATAACTGTAGGGTGGGCCATTTATATGGATACACCTTAATAAAATGGGAATGGTTGGTGATATTAACTTCCTGTTTGTGGCACATTAGTATATGTGAGGGGGGAAACTTTTCAAGATGGGTGGTGACCATGGCGGCCGTTTTGAAGTTGGCCATTTTGAATCCAACTTTAGTTTTTTTCAATAAGAAGAGGGTTATATGACACATCACACTTATTGGGAATTTCACAAGAAAAACAATGATGTGCTTGGTTGTAACGTAACTTTATTCTTTCATGAGTTATTTACAAATTTCTGACCACTTACATAGTGTTCAATGTGCTGCCCATTGTGTTGGATTGTCAATGTAACCCTCTTCTCCCACTCTTCACACACTGATAGCAACACCGCAGGAGAAATGCTAGCACAGGCTTCCAGTATCCATATACACTGCTATATACTACTATATACACCGCAGGAGAAATGCTAGCACAGGCTTCCAGTATCCGTAGTTTCAGGTGCTGCACATCTCGTATCTTCACAGAATAGACAATTGCCTTAAGATGACCCCAAAGATAAAAGTCTAAGGGGGTCAGATCGGGAGACCTTGGGGGCCATTCAACTGGCCCACGACGACTAATCCACTTTCCAGGAAACTTTTCATCTAGGAATGCTCGGACCTGACACCCATAATGTGGTGGTGCACCATCTTGCTAGAAAAAACTCAGGGAACGTGCCAGCTTCAGTGCATAAAGAGGGAAACACATCATCATGTAGCAATTTCGCATATCCAGTGGCCTTGAGGTTTCCATTGATGAAGAATGGCCCCACTATCTTTGTACCCCATATACTACACCATACCATCAATTTTTGTGTTCCAACAGTCTTGGAGGGATCTATGCAATGTGGGTTAGTGTCAGACCAATAGCGGTGGTTTTGATTGTTAAAGGGGTACTCCACCCCTAGACATCTTATAGCGAGATGTCTGATCGCGGGGGTCCCGCCGCTGGGGACCCCCGCAATATAGCATGCGGCACCCACCTTTTTTCTGCTCGGGAAGCGCTGGAGGGTCTGAGTCCAGACCATGGGAACAGAAGTTTGTGATGTTATGACTCCTCCCTCATGTGACGTCACGCCCCGTCCCCTCAATGCAAGTCTATGGGAAGGGGCGTGACGGCCATCAGGCATCTTATCCCCTATCCTTTGTATAGGGGATAAGATGTCTAGGGGTGGAGTACCCCTTTAACTTCACCATTCACATAAAAGTTTGCCTCATCACTGAACAAATCTTCTGCGTAAACTGAGGGTCCTGTTCCAATATTTCTTTTGCCCATTCTGCAGCACCTGAAACTACGGATACTGGAAACCTGTGCTCGTATTTCTCCTGCGGTTTTGCTATCAGTGTGTGACGAGTGGGAGAAGAGGGTTGCATTGACAATCCAACACAATGGGCAGCACATTGAACACATTTTAGAAGTGGTCAGAAACTTCTAAATAACTCATGAACATTAAAACCAAGCAAATCATTGTTTTTCTTTTGAAATTCAAAAAGTTTGATGTGTCACATGACCCTCTTTCTATTGAAAAAACAAAAGTTGGATTCAAAATGGCCAACTTCAAAATGGCCGCCATGGTCACCACCCATCTTGAAAAGTTTCCCCCCTCACATATACTAATGCGCCACAAACAGGAAGTTAATATCACCAACCATTCCCATTTTATTAAGGTGTATCCATATAAATGGCCCACCCTCCCAGCATGCCCTTTGGCGATCAGTACATGCTGGGAGTTGTAGTTTTGCAACAGCTGGAGGCACAATGGTTGGAAAATACTGAGTTAGGTAACAGAACCTAACTGAAGGTTTTCCAACCAGTGTGCCTCCAGCTGTTGCAAAAGTTCAACTCCCAGCAGGCACGGTCTGTACAGGGTACATTCACACGGGCGAGTTTACAGTGAGTTTTCCGCTTCAATAAAGAAAAATGAAAAATGTATCGTATGGCAGTGTTTCCAAAACGGAGCCTCCACCTGTTGCAAAGCAACGACTCCCAGCATTTCCGGACAGCCAAAGACTGTCCAGGCATGCTGGGAGTTTAGCAACAGCTGGAGGCACCCTGTTTGGGAATCACTGGCGTAGAATACCCCTATGTCCACCCCTATGCAATCAATAATTTAGTCCTCAAATGCACATGGCGCTCTCTGACTTTGGAGCCCTGTCGTATTTCAAGGAAACAGTTTAGGGACACATATGGGGTATTTCCGTACTTGGGAGAAATTGCAATACAAATTTTGGGGGGCTTTTTCTCCTTTTACCCCTTATGAAAAGGAAAAGTTGGGGGCTACACCAGCCTGTTAGTGGAAAAAAATTAAAATTTTTACACTAACATGCTGATGTTTCCCCATACTTTTTATTTTCACAAGCGGTAAAAGGAAAAGCACGGAAATACCCCATATGTGGGTGTAAAATGCTCTCAGACGCACAACAAGGCTCAGGAGTGAGAGCCCATTTGAGGCCTAAATTGGTGATTTGCACAGGGGTGGCTGATTTTACAGTGGTTTTGACATAAACGCAAAAAAATAAATACCCACATGTGACCCCATTTTGGAAACTACAACCCGCACAGAACATAAGGGGTATAGTGAGCCTTAACACTAAAGAATTTTCATTAAAGTTGGATGGGAAAATGAAAAAAACAAAAAAAAAATCACTAAAATGCTGGCATTACCCTAAATTTTTCATTTTCACAAGGGAAAATAGGAAAAAAAGCCCCCCAAAATTTGTTCTTCTGATTAAGAACATACCCCATATGTGGATGTGAAGTGCTCTGCGGGTGATCTACAATGCTGAGAAGAGAAGGAGTGCCATAGGGCTTTTGAAGATAAATTTTGTCCGGAATTGAAGGCCACGTGTGTTTACAAAGCCCCCATAGTACCAGAACGATGGACCCCCCCCACATGTAATCCCATTTTGGACACTACACCCCTCATGTAATGTAATAAGGGGGTACAGTGAGCATTTACACCCCACAGGTGTCTGACAGAATATTGGAACAGTGGTCCTTGAAAATGAAAAATGCATTTTTTCATTTGCACAGCCCACTGTTCCAAAGACCTGTCAAACGCCAGTGGGGTGTAAATGTTCACTGCACCCCTTATTAAATTCTGTGAGGGGTGTAGTTTCCAAAATCGGTTCACATGTGGGGGGGTCCACTGTTCTGGCACCACGGGGGGCTTTGTAAACGCACATGGTCCCTGACTCCCATTTCAAACAAATTCTCTCTCCAAAAGCTCAATGGCGCTCCTCCTCTTCTGAGCATTGTAGTGCGCCATCTCCAGAGATCTTGAGACCAGAGAAGTAGATTGTCGATATTACTGATCAGTATTAAAAATCAAAAGATAGCTATTAACTGTTATAATTTAATAATGGGAATAAGTATCTCCTCCAATAAAAAAATTAATTCCCCCTCTTCCCATTTTACAAATAAAAATTTGTAAAAAAAATAAAATAAATCAACATATTTGGCATAACAATGTCCAGAAAAGTCAGAATTATTAAAATATAGTGTTAATGATTCCATATGGTGAACGGCATAAAACGTAAAAATAAAAAAAGTCCAATGCTGAATTGTGATCACATCCCAGAAAAAAATAAAATAAAAAAAAGTCATCAAAAATCACATGTACGCAAATGTGGTACCGACAAAAACAGCAAATCACAGATTAAGTGCCAGTACAAGCATAACCATATGAATAAAACATGTCCAGGGGTTAAATGTGAGTGCAGGTGCAGTGAACATGAAAAATTCAGGACAACAGGTTTTCATTTTTGCGCTTAAGTTTTTTCCTCCTCACCTTCTTAAAATCATAACACAGACTCCTATAAGGGCTGTTTTTTTGCGCCACATATTGTACTTTGTAATGACATCAATCATTTCACCACAAAATCTACAGCAAAACGATAAAAAAAATATTAGTGGGGCAAAATTGGAAAAAAAACAAACACCATTTAGAATTTTTTTTCAGGGACTTCCGATTCTACACAGTGCACTTTTCGGTAAAAATGACACCTTGTTCTTTAGATCCATACAATTAAATTGATATCCAGCTCATTAAGGTTTGATTTTGTTTAACATTAAAAGTTATAACTTTTTGCACCAAAATTAGTACGTTTAAAATTGTCCTCTTCTGACCTCTATGACTTTTTCCTTATGCAGGGATGTATTCGGAAAAAAATTAGCACTCATACAATTTAAAACGTACTTACATTGTTCAAAAAGTTTGATTTTTTTTTTTAAACAGTACAAAAAGAGTAAAGCGTGTACCCAAACATTGACCCACAGTATAAAAAGAACATGTCGGTGTTATCATACACTTCACTGTGTAAAAATAAAAACTATCAAAAGTTGCAAAATTGCGGTTTACTTCTCAATTTCCTGCCGCAAATAATATATATACATTTTTATAGTACCATATATTTTATGTTAAAATTAAAGGTTTCATTACAAAGTACAGTTGGTCGCAAAAGAAACAAACCCTCATATGGGTCTTTAGGTTGAACATTTTAAGATTTATGGCTCTTAGAAGGGGAGGAGGAAAAATTTTAAACATAAAAATGAAAATGTCCTTTGTCCTCAAGACCAAAAAGGGCTGTGACCCTGAAGGGGTTAAAGCTGTAATCTTCAAATCCTTTGTAAACCCCCAGTATAACTGTACATAGTGTAAGTAAAGTACAGTACAGCCATTACAATGGATACACATACACGTGATGTCATCTGCTGTGACATCACACATCAAAGAGACTTTCTCCAGGGTAGAATCCAATCCCTAACACTTATTTCCTCGGTTCGGCGGGTGAACACGTTCTCCTACTAGACCTGCGCTTATTTTGCAAATTGAAGAGAATTTTGTCTATTTAGGCAAAAGGATCCTGTAGGGACGGCGACCATGAAGCTAAGAGGTAGGAATAATGAAAACTTCCAAAATTTCTGTTTATAAATGGATTTAACATGAATGTATTAGTGTAAAGTTAATATAGTAGAGTTCTGAATGCTTGGAGCGGGCGGTGGGGGTCGTGACATCACGGCCACGCCCCCTCAATGTAAGTCTATGGGAGGGGGTGTGGTGTGATGTCACGAGGGGCGCGGCTGTGACATTACGACCCTGTCACCCAGTGTTCTGAATAAAGGCTGGGTGCTGCACAGAGATCACTGGGGTCCCAGCTGCGGGACCCCGGCGATCAGACATCTTATCCCCTATCCTTTACATAGGGGATAAGATGTCTAGGGGCAGAGTACCCCTTTAAGTTTCTTACAGCAATTGGGTAAAGGTTTACTCCTGTGAGATAAATGATTTTGTGTGAACACACACACACAGATATATATATATATATATATATATACATAAATAAATGAATGAATATAGGTCTAATATATTGTATCCTGTCGCTATTTTGCAGATATCCCAGTTCTATCGGTGCCTGTCGTGTGTCTCATACATTACGTGACGAGTTTCCTTTGGCGGTATACTAACCTATATCATTATAAGGTCACTCCACCATATTATGAGATCCATAAAATACCTGGGAAGAAGATTAAGCACCGTGGTCAGCGAGCAGATGTGGCTATTGACATGGCTTTAGGTGACAATTCAGACCCACATGAATCCAGGCACAGCGATCATGTGACAGTCACCATGGAGGATAACCAGATGGATTTACCAACAACCTCTGAAGATGCCTCGGAGCCCAAAGTGTCTTGGCTGCAGCGGACTTGGCAATATGCTAAAAGCAAACTGATGTGGCCCCATTATGTATCCAATGTTTGGGTTGGAGCATGGGCCATGGCCAAATGGACAGTAACCGGCATGATGACCACATTCAAGATGCCATTTTACTTCCTACATACAAAGCTAAGAAGTATTACAGCAAAGGCCATTGACGATCAATGTGAACCAGTTTAACAAGACGGCTGATTGGGTCACACAAGATCTACATATGGTTGGGGGTGGGGGTGGGGAGGAGCCCGAAATGCAGCCACCTCCACGTGGTGGGCTCTGGGTCACTTGATACATTAACAAGTGAGCGAGGAGCTGCATAATTCAAGGCACATTTCCCATATTGGACATACAGCTTGTAATAGAGACAGAAGATATTGTCCACATGGATTTTGCACATAAGTGGGAAAACAAGCCCCCCTATTGGATGATTAAGGAATCAGAGATCTGTAGAAGGGGAGAGGTGGATTCCCAGGAATGGAGGATGACAATATAACTCTAGCATAATATCTCTGGATGAGTGGATATGGTAGAAACAATATCATTATTTTAATTACTATTATTATTAACCCCTTAACTCTTTGCGGACCCAGGGCGTATGGATACACCCTGGGTTTTTGATCGTTAAGTACCCAGGGCGTATACATACGCCCATGGGAATTCAAGTCCCCGCCGCGCACCGGTTGGGGACTGAACCGGGATGCCTGCTGAAATCATTCAGCAGGCATCCCATGCAACATGTCGCCAATTCTGGGTCATACGGGTCTATGGTGACCCGGAATATAAGGGGGATATCGGTTGTCCGAGACACCCACGATCCCCCTGAAGGAATAGGAGTGAGGTGGCAGGGGTGCCACCCCTCCTATCCCTACTATTTGTCATCAAGAAGCGACAACCAATAGCAAATCGGGGGCAGGGGGTTAACTTTTGGTTTCCCTGTTCTGCCCACCCACAGTAGGCTGGGCAGAATGGGGAAACTGACAGGGACTGCCGCCGAAGTTTAATTACTCATGGGCGGCGGTAGCAGGCGGCAATCGATGGGGGTGATCGGCGGCAGAAGAGGAGAAAGGCGATGCGGCTCCTTGGATCCTACGGAAGCTGGTGAGTTGCCTGGCAACATCTGGAGGTCTACAGTCTGAGACCACTATACAGTGGTCTCTAAACTGGAGCCCTCCAGATGTTGCAAAACTACAACTCCTAGCATGCCTACACAGCAGTTTGCTGTCTGGGCATGCTGGGATATGTAGTTTTGCAACATCTGGAGGGCCTCAGTTTGGAGATCACTGTACAGCGATCTCTTAAACTGTGACCCTCCAGCTGTTGCAAAACTACAAATCCCAGCATGCCCTTTGGTGATCAGTACATGCTGGGAATCGTAGTTTTGCAAAAGCTGGAGGCACACTGTTTGGAAAGTACTGAGTCAGGTCACAGAACCTAACTGAAGGTTTTCCAACCAGTGTGCCTCCAGCTATTGCTAAAGTACATCTCCCAGCATGCATGGTCTGTCAGTGCATGCTGGGAGTTGTAGTTTTGAAACAGCTGGAGGTTTGCCTCCCCATGTGAATGTACAGGGTACATTCACATGGGCGAGTTTAAAGTGAATTTTCTGCTTCAAGTTTGAGCTGCGGCAAAATTTTCGCCACAGCCCAAACTCCTAGTGGGAAACTCAACGAAAACCTCCGCCAGTGCGAATGTACCCCAAAAACACTACACTACATAATAAAGGGTAAAACACTACATATACACCCCTTACACTGTCCCCCTCCCCCCCAATAAAAATGAGAAACTTATCGTATGGCCGTGTTTCCAAAACAGAGCCTCCAGCTGCTGCAAAACAACAACTCCCAGCATTTCCGGACAGCCACTGACTGTCCAGGCATGTTGGGAGTTTAGCAACAGCTGGAGGCACCCTGTTTGGAATCACTGGCGTGGGGGTCTTTTTCTCCTTTTACCCCTTATGAATAGGAAAAGTTGGGGGTTACACTAGCCTGTTAGTGTAAAAAAAAAAAAAATGTTTACACGAACCTGCTGGTGTTGCCCCCTACTTTTTATTTTCACAAGCAGTAAAAGGAAAAAAAGACCCCCAAAATTTGTAACGCAATTTCTCCTGAGCACGGAAATACCCCATATGTGGCCGTAAAATTTTCTGCGGACGCACAGCAGGGCTCAGGAGTGAGAGCGCACTATGTACATTTGAGGTCTAATTTGGTGATTTGCACAGGGGTGGCTGATTTTACAGCGGCTCATTTTGGAAACTACACCCCTCATGGAACGTAACAAAGGGTACAGTGAGCCTTAACACCCCACAGGTGTTTGAAAATTTTTCATTAAATTTGGATGGGAAAATGAGAAAAAAAAACTAAACATAATATGCTGGTGTTAACCTAAATTTTTCATTTTCACAAGGGAAAATATGAAAAAGCCCCCCAAAATTTGTAACCCCATTTCTTCTGAGTAAGAACATACCCCATATGTGGATGTAAAGTGCTCTGCGGGTGAACTACAATGCTCAGAAGAGAAGGAGCACCATTGGGCTTTTTAAAGATAAATTTTGTCCGGAATTGAAGGCCACGTGTGTTTACAAAGCCCCCATAGAGCCAGAACAATGGACCCCTCCCACATGTGACCCTATTTTGGAAACTACACCCCTCACATAATGTAATAAGGGGTACAGTGAGCATTTACGCCCCACAGGTGTCTGACAGATTTTTGGAACAGTGGTCCTTGAAAATGAAAATTGTAATTTTTCATTTGCACAGCTTACAGTTCCAAAGATCTGTCAAACGCCAGTGGGGTGTAAATACTGGGTCTTCAATTTTCTCCTTAAACTTACAGCTATTCCTGTGAAACACCTAAAGGGTTAACAAACATTCTGAATATAATTTTGTACACTTTGATGGGTGCAGTTTTTATAATGGGGTAATTTATGGGGTATTTCTAATATGAAGACCCCTCAAATCCACTTCAAATCTGAACTGGTCCCTGAAAAATTCAGATTTTGAAAATTTTGAGAAAAATTTGAAAATTGCTGCTGAACTTTGAAGCCCACTGATGTCTTCCAAAAGTAAAAAAAAAAACATGTCAACTTTATGATGCAAACATGAAGAGATTGTATATGTGAATCAACATATAATTTATTTGGTATGTCTATTTTCCTCACAAGCAGAGAGCTTCAAGGTTAAAAAAAAAGCAACATTTTCAAATTTTGGAATTTTTTACCAAGAAATGATGTAAGTATCGACGAAAACTTACCACTATGATAAAGTAGAATATGTCACGAAAAAACTATCTCTGAATCAACTTCATAAGTAAAAGCATCCCAGAGTTAGTAATGCTTAAAGTGACAGTGGTCAGATGTGCAAAAAATGCTCTGGTCCCATCCACCGTCCTCAGAAATAAAAAAAGTATTAAAAACATACTATGCCGCACCATGAATATCCGTACTCTGGGGGCTTTTTTGCTCAATTTTGAGCCCACATTTTGTGACGTTGTCAGACCAGAGAAGTAGATTGTCGATATTACCGATCAGTATTAATTGATCGTCCTAATCAGCGAGTACTTGCCGCGTTAGATGAGCCGGCTCGTCCTGAAGCTAAACTGTCACAGCATGTAAACATGGAAACATGCTGTGACATTGAAGTGACTTCAGCTTTCATAGACAGCTGATCATCACAGACATCGTCCGCGGGTCTCCCCATGGCTGGCCTGGCCCCCTGATTGTTGTGATTGGTCAATCAATCCAGATTGACCAATCACAGCAGAGGCAGTTGAAAAAAACTGCCTTTCACAGCTCCGATCTCCTCAGTGTAGGGAGATCTGTGAGGAGATTGGAGCTGTGTGAGCTCTGTGTGAAATAAAACATCAAACAGACCCCTATAACCCCCCCATACCCATCCTAGTGCTCCTGTCTAGGGGACATCAGCTGTCTTGGACATCTGATTGTCACCATGCAGTGATTTCTGTAAACTGTGAGCCTCCTTATGTTGCTAAACTACAACTCCCAGCATGCCCAGACAGCTGTTGGCTGTCAGGGCATGCTGGGATTTGTAGTTTTGAAACATCTGGAGGGCCACACTTTGGAGATCACTGTGCAATGATCTCTAAACTGAGGCCCTCCAGATGTTGCAAAACTACAACTCCCAGCATGCACGAACAGCAAACTGCTGACTTGTCATGCTGGAAGTTATAGTTGCGTGTGTGGTAAGTCTCAGGGGTAGGGGTAGTACAGTCAGGGATTTGATTTGGTATATCAGGGGTTAATGATAACCCTATAGTTGGTGACGCCAGGCTGAGGGCTTGTATGTTGAGATGACTCTCCGGCCTATCGCCGCCCTTCCCAGTAACGATAGGTGCATAAGAATAAAGACTGAAGGTCCACAGAGTCCTAGGGACTCTGGCTATGGGGACCTATAAACAGGTACCGTATAGGATGCGGTACCGGGACACCACACGCAGTGGCGTCTCCAGCTTTCAAATTTTGGGGGGGCACTCTGGGGGCCAGGACAAAAGTAGGGGGGGCAATTATAACAACACCACATTTATACATTGCACGTGCAAATTATATCCAAGCCAAGGGCAGCATCGGGGGACCATGAAGATCTCATTGACTTTAAAGGCAGCTTCAGCAGGTGTCTACGTGGAGAAGAAGTGACATGTCACTTATTTTTTGGCCAGTTCCCTGTCAAACATTAACATAAGTAATATATGTGTAGATAGAAGCGTGCTGGCACTACCTGTATTGTGTGGTTCACAAAAAATACGTTGGTCCTATAATCCGGACTCTAAAGTATCAGACAGCACAGGCTTGTAATATGGTGGTGCTCACGTAATATAGGTAAAGACAGTTCATCCAATCACAATGATGTAGAAAAATTACAGGCAGCTCACCAATCTTTTGCAAGACTTCATGCTTAAGGGTGCATTCCCACGTGGTGTATTTTGCTGCGTATTTGCTGCGTATTTGGTGCTGCGTATTTTCCTACCCATTGACTTCAACAGGGAAAATAAAATACGCAGCAGCAAATACGCCGTGTGGGAACGTACCCTTAATTCCAGGGTGTGCAGGCAAAGCGGCTCCATGACGCACCGGTGAGCTAGACGCTAGTGCGAACAATGACCTGTATACTGAGACTAATATTACAAATAATATCAGTATACAAGGAGGAATATTATCACCATACATATTACCATCATACTGTAACTGACCAAATCCTGTATACTGAGACCAATATTACCAATAATACCAGCATACAGGGAGGAAATATTGTCATCATACATATTATGGTCATACTGTTACTGACACCAATATTACTGATAATACCAGTACAAAAAAATAAAAATGGTCAGCACCTCCAGACAAAAGGTGCTTACTGTTAGTTGTGAGCGTTACTAGCAAGAAACAAATGATACTGCCACACCATGACCACGACTACCATTGTGACTGACTAATGACCGACTAACACCAATTGACACTGTATAAAATTCATTTTACAAATACCAATACTCCCACATACACTGGCCTTATAGTGGTAGATACCAGCTGTACACATCACAGTGTGTATTATCCCTGTATTGTGACATCACTGTGTATATCATCCCTGTACTGTGACATCACTGTGTGTATTATCCCTGTACTGTGACATCACAGTGTGTATAATCCCTGTACTGTGACATCACTGTGTATTATCCCTGTACTGTGACATCACTGTGTATTATCCATGTGCTGTGACATCACTGTGTGTATTATCCCTGTACTGTGACATCACTGTGTATTATCCCTGTACTGTGACATCACTGTGTGTATTATCCCTGTACTGTGACATCACTGTGTATATCATCCCTGTACTGTGACATCACTGTGTGTATTATCCCTGTACTGTGACATCACAGTGTGTATTATCCCTGTACTGTGACATCACTGTGTATTATCCCTGTACTGTGACATCACTGTGTATTATCCATGTGCTGTGACATCACTGTGTGTATTATCCCTGTACTGTGACATCACTGTGTATTATCCCTGTACTGTGACATCACTGTGTGTATTATCCCTGTACTGTGACATCACAGTGTGTATTATCCCTGTACTGTGACATCACTGTGTATTATCCATGTGCTGTGACATCACTGTGTATATTATCCCTGTACTGTGACATCACTGTGTATTATCCCTGTACTGTGACATCACTGTATGTATTATCCCTGTACTGTGACATCACTGTGTATTATCCCTGTACTGTGACATCACTGTATGTATTATCCCTGTACTGTGACATCACTGTGTGTATTATCTAGGGATTGACCGATATCGTTTTTTTAGGGCCGATACCGATAATCGGTGCAGGTTAGGGCCGATAGCCGATAACTTATACCGATATTCCGGTATAAGTTATCGGCTATTTAACCCCCTGCGACATTGCTGCAGATCATTGATTTAAAGCGGGCGCTTTAAATCAATGATCTGCAGTGGCTTTTGCGGGGCCGCTGCCATAGGCCGCCGCCACAACCCGCTTCTCTCCCCCTACCTGTCAGGGTGGTCCGGGCCATCCATCCTTCCTTCCTGTAGTGTCCGGGGGCGTTCCGGGTGAAGAGTGAACCGGTCCGGGCTGTCCTTCTCCACTCCGGGCAGGCTCCGGCCTAGTACGCTGCATAGACGCCGCTGCGCAGTGACGCCCGTGTGCAGCGACACACCTGACGTCACGGCGTAGCTGCGTCTATGCAGTGTACTAGGCCGGAGCCTGCCCGGAGTGGAGAAGATGACCGCCGGAGAAGAAGGACAGCCCGGACCGGTTCACTCTTCACCCGGAACGCCCCCGGACACTACAGGAAGGAAGGATGGATGGCCCGGACCACCCCCATTACGGGTAAGTTTAATTTTTTTATTGACTCAGAGGGTGGGGGAGGGGCCCGACCGGTATAGCGGTATGGGCAAAAATCCATACCGGTATACCGCCCAGCATCACGGTGGGGGGGTGCGACGCGGTGGGTCGGGGGTGCGGTGCGGCGGGTCGAGGGGGTGGCAGTCGCGGTGCGGGGGGCGGGGAATTATCGGCTTATCGGCAAGGTAATTGCCGATACCGATAATGCCCAAAATCGTGATTATCGGCCGATAATATCGGCCATACCGATAATCGGTCGATCCCTAGTATTATCCCTGTACTGTGACATCACTGTGTGTATTATCCCTGTACTGTGACATCACTGTGTGTATTATCCCTGTACTGTGACATCACTGTGTGTATTATCCCTGTACTGTGATATCACTGTGTATTATCCCTGTACTGTGACATCACTGTGTATTATCCCTGTACTGTGACATCACTGTGTGTATTATCCCTGTGCTGTGACATCAATGTGTGTATTATCCCTGTACTGTGATATCACTGTGTATTATCCCTGTACTGTGACATCACTGTGTGTATTATCCCTGTACTGTGACATCACTGTGTGTATTATCCCTGTACTGTGACATCACTGTGTGTATTATCCCTGTACTGTGACATCACTGTGTGTATTATCCCTGTACTGTGACATCACTGTGTGTATTATCCCTGTACTGTGACATCACTGTGTGCATTATCCCTGTACTGTGACATCACTGTGTGTATTATCCCTGTACTATGACATCACTTTGTGTATTATCCCTGTACTGTGACATCACTGTGTGTATTATCCCTGTACTGTGACATCACTGTGTGTATTTTTCCTGTACTGTGACATCACTGTGTGTATTATCCCTGTACTGTGATATCACTGTGTATTATCCCTGTACTGTGACATCACTGTGTGTATTATCCCTGTACTGTGACATCACTGTGTATATTATCTCTGTACTGTGACATCACTGTGTGTATTATCCCTGTACTGTGACATCACTGTGTGTATTATCCCTGTACTGTGACATCACTGTGTGTATTATCCCTGTACTGTGATATCACTGTGTATTATCCCTGTACTGTGAAATCACTGTGTGTATTATCCCTGTACTGTGACATCACTGTGTATATTATCTCTGTACTGTGACATCACTGTGTATTATCCCTGTACTGTGACATCACTGTGTGTATTATCCCTGTACTGTGACATCACTGTGTGTATTATCTCTGAACTATAACATCACTGTGTGTTATCTCTATACTGCAACATCACTGTTGATACTTACACTGCACTGTGACATCACTGTATTTATTAAGCCTGTATACCCTAATGTCACTGTACATATTTACCTTGCACTGCGAGTGACAATACAGGGTAAATATGCACAGTGACATCACAGTTCAGAGTTAATATATACAGTGACATCACAGTTTAGAGTTAATATAAACAGTAATGTCTCTGTACAGGGACAATAAACAGTTTTGCCACTACAGGGTTAATAAACGCAGTGTTGTCACAGTAGAGGGTAACTATGATGTCATTGTACCGGGAAAATATACACAGTGAAGTCAGCGTTCAAGAATAATAAACTGTGATGTCACTACAGGGTTGTTATACACCGTGACATCAAATTACAGGATGAAGCACAGTGATGTCACAGTTTATTATGAAGCACGGTGATGTCACAGTTTATTATGAAGCACGGTGATGTCACAGTTTATTATGAAGCACGGTGATGTCACAGTTTATTATGAAGCACAGTGATGTCACAGATTATTATGAAGCACGGTGATGTCACAGTTTATTATGAAGCACGGTGATGTCACAGATTATTATGAAGCACAGTGATGTCACAGTTTATTATGAAGCACGGTGATGTCACAGATTATTATGAAGCACAGTGATGTCACAGTTTATTATGAAGCACGGTGATGTCACAGTTTATTATAAAGCACGGTGATGTCACAGATTATTATGAAGCACGGTGATGTCAGTTTATTATGAAGCACGGTGATGTCACAGTTTATTATGAAGCACGGTGATGTCACAGATTATTATGAAGCACAGTGATGTCACAGTTTATTATGAAGCACGGTGATGTCACAGAGACTAAAGAATGTACGTATGATAAAGATGGCGGGATGCTATTGAAACGTCACACATACATGGGGGAATAAAACACTTGGATAATGTAGATTAATAGATAGATTTGAGATATATAGATATGAGATAGATAGATAGGTGTATCCCAATCAGGGGGCCTCTAGCTATTCCAAAACGACAACTCCCAGCATGTCTTTGGCTGTATGGGCATACTGGGAGTTGTAGTTTTGCAACAGCTGGAGGCCTCCTGGTTGGGAAACACTGATCTATCTATCTATCTATCTATCTATCAATCATCTATCTATCCAGACAAAGAATAAGTCAGCCAGCACTTTAGTTGATACCAAACTATTATATGGACCTGGCCTACAGGTGCACGTTACTAGGCTAGATATACAGCAACAGAAGAATGCAGCAGCACACTGCCAGCACAAGGATATAGGTGAAACATGAACATGCAGATAAAACCTGTAGAGCTATACAGCTATGGTGTAATAGATGCAAATGTGAAACTATGAGATAGTGAGGCACTTAGCTCGCAAATAGCTGTATAGCTCTCCATGTTTTAACTGCATGTTCATGTTTCACCTATATCCTTGTGCTGGCAGTGTGCTGCTGCATTCTTCTGTTGCTGTATATTTAGCCTAGTAGCGTGCACCTGTAGGCCAGGTCCATATAATAGTTTGGTATCAACTAAAGTGCTGGCTGACTTATTCTTTGTCTGTATTGCACATACGGAGGAGTGGCTACCTCCATGTTGGCCTTGCACCCCACCCACCTCTATCAGGTGTGTATATAAGGTGTCTTGGATGTTCCAGACCCTGCCATGCTTACTGAACTGTTCACACAGAGGCATATTCACAGTGTAGGGTCCGTCCCAAGGAGGCCACCTTATCGCGGTGGGACGGTCCAAGCTATTTGACCGCCGGCGGAGACAAATTTGCGGGCTAAGTGCCTCACTATTTCATCGTTTCACATTTGCATCTATTACACCATAGCTGTATAGCTCTCCATGTTTTATCTGCATGTTCATGTTTCACCTATATCCTTGTGCTGGCAGTGTGCTGCTGCATTCTTCTTTTGCTGTATATCTATCTATCCATCTATCTCCTATCTATCTATCGCTCCATCTCTCTATATCCATCTTTCTATTTATCTATCTATCTTTCTATTTATCTATCTATCTTTCTCATATCTATCTCATATAGATGAGAGATAGATGAGATATAGATAGATAGATGAAAGATAGATAGATAGATATGAGAGATAGATAGATAGATGAAATATAGATAGATAGATACATAAATAGATGGATATATAGATAGATATGAGATAGATAGAAAGATACATAAATAGATGATAGATAGATAGATAGATACTATCTCTTTCTATCTATCTATCTAAAACAAATAAAAACGGCACAAACAAAATCCAGAGATTAGAGAGAAGTCGGGGTGCCCGCATACTTGGAACCTGGGTCCACTGGTTCTTCAATCCAGACAAAGAACAATGGGGGAGATTTATCAAAACCTGTCCAGAGGAAAAGTTGCCCAGTTGCCCATAGCAACCAATCAGCTCACTTCTTTCATTTTTGAAAAGGCCTCTGAAAAATGAAAGAAGTGATCTGATTGGTTGCTATGGGCAACTGGGCAACTTTTCCTTTGCACAGCTTTTGATAAATCTCCCCCAATATGATGCAGCATAGTCTATGCACATGATGGAATAAACCACCATTTTCTGCAAACCTGTGGCGTGCTGCATCATATTGTTCTTTATCTATCTATCTATCTATCTCCTATCTATCTATCTATATCATACCCATCTATCTATATCATATCCATCTATCTATATCATATCCATCTATCTATATCATATCCATCTATCTCCTATCTATCTATCTATCTATCTAATCTTTCTATCATCTATCTATCTGTCTATATCATATCTATGTATCTATCATCTATCTATCTATCTGTCTATCTATCATCTATCTATCTATGTCATATCTATGTATCTATCATCTATCTATCGATCTGTCTATCTATCATCTATCTATCTATATCATATCTATGTATCTATCATCTATCTATCGATCTGTCTATCTATCATCTATCTATCCATCTATTTATGTATCTTTCTATATATCATCTCTCTATCTATATATCATCTATTTATCTATCTATCTATCTCATATCTATCTATCTATATATATATTTAGGTATCTATCTATATATCATCTATCTACCTATCTATCTCTCATATCTATCTCTCATCTATCTGAGTTAGATAGATAGATATGAGATAGATAGATAGATAGATAGATATGAGAAAGATAGATAGATAGATAGATATGAGATAGATAGATATGAGAAAGAAAGATAGATAGACAGATAGATAGAAAGTTAGATGCATGGATGGATGGATAGATATGAGATAGATAGATGATAGATAGATAGATTGATTGATAGATAGATCAGTGTTTCCCAACCTGGGGGCCTCCAGCTGTTGCAAAACTACAACTCCCAGTATGCTCATAAAGCCAAAGGAATGCTGGGAGTTGTAGTTTTGCAACAGCTGGAGGCCCCCTGGTTGGGAAACACTGAACTACCTCCCACTGTCTCCCGAACTACAACTTTCCCCCTCTCCCCCAAGCAAGTTACTTACTTTAAAAGGGCAGCATGAGCAGTGGGCACTGGGCAGGTAAGTCTTCCATACTGGTGGTGTCCGGGCCTGTATACACACAGCGGGCCTGCTCCACAAGGTCCAGTATACAGGGGAGTGAGAGAGGGGGAGGAGCTTCCTGTCTGCTCTTCCCAGTCTGCATAGCGCGGCCCCTGCGTGGTGACAGGGCTGCAGGCTGAAGGTTTATTTAAAAAAAGGATGCCCCTTACTGGTGAACTAGCGGTACCCCCCTGATGGCCATGAGAGCTGCTAGTGACCTACTGCTGCTAGGGGGGCACAAGGGGGGGCCAATCATGATGTAGGGGGGGCTGTGGCCCCCTCTGCCCCCCCCCCCCCTAGCGACACCACTGAACACGTGCCTCAAGCTGTTGCATAACTAGAACTCCCAGCATGCGCTTTAGCCATCAGTGCATGCTGGGAGTTGTAGTTTTGCCACAGCTGGAGGCACACTGGTGAGGAAACACAGTTAGGTAACAGAACCTAACTCAGTGGTTCCCCACCAGTGTGCCTCCAGCTGTTGCAAAACTACAACTCCCAGCATGCACTGACAGACCGTGCATGCTGGGAGTGTTCGTTTTGTAACAGCTGGAGGCACCCTGGTGAGGAAACACAGTTAGGTAACAGAACCTAACTCAGTGGTTCCCCACCAGTGTGCCACCAGCTGTTGCAAAACTACAACTCCCAGCATGCACTGACAGACCGTGCATGCTGGGAGTGTTCGTTTTGTAACAGCTGGAGGCACCCTGGTGGGGAAGCACTGAGTTTGTCTGTTCCCTAACACGGTTTTCCTCACCAGTGGGCCTCCAGCTGTGGCAAAACTACAACTCCCAGCATGCACGGTCTGTGAGTCCATGCTGAGAGTTGAAGTTTTGCAACAGCTGGAGGTTTGACCCCCCCCCCCTAATGTGAACGTACAGGGTACATTCACACGAGCTGGGGTTTACAGTAAGTTTCCCGCTACAAATTTGAGCAGCAGAAAATTTTCCACCGCAGCTCAAACTCCCAGCGGAAAACTCACTATGAACCCCCGCCCGTGTGAATATACCCTAAAAACCCTACACTACGCTACCACAAAATAAAGAGTAATACACTACATATACCCTTACACAGTGTAAACCCCCCCCCCCCCCCCTATAAAAATTCAAAACGTCTGGTACGGCACCGTTTGCAAAAAGGAGCCTCCGGCTGTTGCAAAACAACAACTTCCAGCATTGCCGGACACCCATTGACTGACCAGGCATGCTGGGAGTTTTGCCACAGCTGGAGGCACCCTGTTTGGGAAACACTGCTGTAGGGTATTTATGGTAGCAGAGTCAATTGTAATGCTTGCATCCGGGTCCTCCCCTATGCAAATCCCTAATTTAGTCCTCAAATGCGCATGGCGCTCTCTCAGTTTGGAGCCCTGTCATATTTCAAGGAAACGGTTTAGGGACACATATGGGGTATTTCCGTACTCGGGAGAAATTGCGTTACAAATTTTGGGGGCTTTTTCTAATTTTACCACTTATAAAATGGAAAAGTTGGGGTCTACACCAGTTAGGGTTGCCACCTTTCCCTCAGAAAAATACCGGTCATGGGTGTGGCTATGTGGGGGTGGAGCTACAAAAGGGGAGGGGCCAGATTGCACAGGGGCTGAGGGATCAGGGGTTTAAGAAATGGCATAGGGGATTGGAGGGGGGTTTAAGAAATGGCATAGGGGATTGGAGGGGGGTTTAAGAAATGGCATAGGGGATTGGAGGGGGGTTTAAGAAATGGCATAGGGGATTGGAGGGGGGTTTAAGAAATGGCATAGGGGATTGGAGGGATACAATATATATATGCGGGGGGAATTTTCCTATATCGCACAAAAAAAATTACATTTAGAGAATACCTACCAAAACCCTATTTATGCCAGCGGCGGCGGTAGTGGTGGTGCGCGACAGCAACGCTGGCTCTCTGTGATGACGAGTGACGTCCCCCTGCGCAACGTCAGATAAACAGGCTAATCAGACAGTATCACACATGACAGATTTGGATACACAGGCTCAGCAGACAGTATCACACATGACAGATTTAGATGCACAGGCTCAGCAGATAGTATCCCACATGACAGATTTAGATGCACAGGCTCAGCAGACAGTATCACACATGACAGATTTAGATGCACAGGCTCAGCAGATAGTATCCCACATGACAGATGTGGATATACAGGCTCAGCAGACAGTATCACACATGACAGGATTACATACACAGGCTCAGCAGACAGTATCGCACATGACAGGATTAGATACACAGGCTCATCAGGCAGTATCGCACATGACAGGATTAGATACACAGGCTCATATCCCACATGACAGATTTGGATATACAGGCTCAGCTCACAGTATCACACATGACAGGATTAGATACACAGGCTCAGCAGACAGTATCGCACATGACAGGATTAGATACAGAGTGCAGCAGATAGTTTCACACATTAAAACATTAAATCAGTGTTTCCCAACCAGGGTGCCTCCAGCTATTGCAAAACTACAACTCCCAGCATGCCCGGACAGCCAAAGGCTGTCTGGGCATGCTGGGAGTAATAGTTTTGCAACAGCTGGAGGCACCCTGGTTGGGAAACACTGCATTAAATACACAATTTTGCAGAGAGGTCTCACCAGTCTCTTGTCTTCACTTTCTCCTTTCCCCGAGCGGCTCCAGGTTAAGGAATGTCCGGGGTTGAGGAGGAATGGGGTGGGCAATTATTTATCCCATGGGGCCACATGAGAAACTAAAAATATTGTGGAGGGCCGGGTAGTTGTCCCCCAGATCAGGCAGCATAGTTGTCCCCCAGATTAGAAGCATAGTTGTCCCCCAGATTAGAAGCATAGTTGTCCCACAGATTAGGCAGCATAGTTGTCCCCCAGATTAGGAGCATAGTTGTCCCACAGATTAGGAGCATAGTTGTCCCACAGATTAGGAGCATAGTTGTCCCACAGATTAGGAGCATAGTTGTCCCCCAGATTAGGAGCATAGTTGTCCCCCAGATTAGGAGCATAGTTGTCCCCCAGATTAGGCAGTATAGTTGTCCCCCAGATTAGAAGCATAGTTGTCCCACAGATTAGGAGCATAGTTGTCCCACAGATTAGGAGCATAGTTGTCCCACAGATTAGGAGCATAGTTGTCCCCCAGATTAGGAGCATAGTTGTCCCCCAGATTAGGAGCATAGTTGTCCCCCAGATTAGGCAGTATAGTTGTCCCCCAGATTAGAAGCATAGTTGTCCCCCAGATTAGGCAGCATAAATGTCCCCCAGATTAGGCAGCACAGATGTCCCCCAGATTAGGCAGCACAGTTGTCCCCCAGATTAGGCAGCACAGTTGTCCCCCAGATTAGGCAGCACAGTTGTCCCCCAGATTAGGCAGCATAGTTGTCCCCCAGATTAGGCAGCATAGTTGTTCCCCAGATTAGGCAGCATAGTTGTCCCCCAGATTAGGCAGCATAGTTGTCCCCCAGATTAGGCAGTTTACCCCCCCCCCCCCCCTACACACACACACACACACATATATATACACAGACACATAGATACACAGACACATATATACACAGACACATATACACAGACACATATATACACAGACACATATATACAGACACATATATACACAGACACATATATACACAGACACATATATATATACACAGACACATATATACAGACACATATATACACAGACACATATATACAGACACATATATACACAGACACATATATATACACAGACACATATATATACACAGACACATATATATACACAGACACATATATACACAGACACATATATACACAGACACATATATACACAGACACATGTATACAGACACATATATACACAGACACATATATACACAGACACTCACCCGCCCTGCGCTGCAGATGGAGACAGGATACACGGCCTCTCCCCTCCCTGCTCTGCCTATGCAGGGTTGTAAGACTGCACGGGGCAGAGAGAAGGAGGGGGAGGGGGAGAGAGGAGACAGGAGGTCACGCCCCCTCCCCAGCACTGTACAATCTCTTCCTGTCATCGCACGGAGCTCTCCCTGTCACAGGCTGCTGGTGTCAGACCTGGGCATTGTACGGCCGGTCATGAAAGAAGTGCTGTTCTGGGGATGCTGCTCCGTCCGCCCCTGTCAGTGAATGAAAAATACGGGCCATTGCATGGCCGGTATTTTTCATCCAAACTTACCGGCACAGCCCGGAATGTAGATGAAAATACCGGCTGTGCCGGTAAAATACCGGCAGGGTGGCAACCCTAACACCAGTATGTTTTTTTTACACTAACATGCTGGTGTTGTCTCATACTTTTTATTTTCAAAAAAGACCCCCAAAATTTGTACAGAAATACCCCATATGTGGGCGTACAATGCTCTGCGGATGCACAACAAGGCTCAGGAGTGAGAGCGCACTATGTACATTTGAGGCCTAAATTGGTGATTTGCACAGGTGGCTGATAGTTGCAACGGTTCTGACATAAACACACAAAAAAAAAAAAAAAAACACATGTGACCCCATTTTGGAAACTGCATCCCTCATGGAACATAACAAGGGGTATAACAATCTAATTTTTCACTTTCAAGTCCAACTTCAATGCAAACCTGTCAAACACCTGTGAGGTGTTAAGGTTCGCTGTACCCCTTGTTACGTTCCTGGAGGGGTGTCGTTTCCCAAATAGTGTGCCATGTGTTTTTTTTTTTTTTTTTTTTTGCTGTTCTGACACCATGGGGGCTTGCTAAATGCAACATGCCCCCCAAAAACCATTTCAGCAATATTCACCCTCTAAAATCCCACAGTTGCTCTTTCCCTTTTGAGCCATGTTGTGGGCCCACAGAGCACTTTGCGTCAATATATGAGGTATTTCCATACTCAAGAGAAGTTGGGCTACAAATTTTGTGGGACTTTTTCTCCTAAGAACCCTTACAAAAATGTAAAAAAAATTTGGGCTACATGAACATGTTAGTATAAAAAATGGAAATCTTAATTTTTCTCCTCCACTTCACTGCTGTTCCTGTGAAACACCTAAAGGGTTAACAAACTTTGTTAATGGCATTTGAATACTTTGAGGGGTGCAGTTTCTACAATGGGGTCATTTGTGGTATATTTCTCACAGAAAGGCCCCTCAAAATCCACTTCAGACTTGACTGGTCCCTGAAAAATTCTGATTTTTAATTTTTCGTGAAAATTTTGTAAAAATGCTGCTATACTTTGAAGCCCTCTAATGTCTTAAAAAAGTAAAAACATGAAAACTTTACGATGCAAACATAAAGTAGACATATTCGGGGACATTTATCATCGTTGCTTTGGTAATCGAGTTCTGTTGGCATTTTTTTCTTGCTTTTGGTTTTGCTTTTGTGTGACACATTATTAAACTACCACAGGGGGTTGATAAATTTGGCTTACATAAGCAAAAACCAATAAATCACTTTTAAATACCATTTTTTTTTTGCACACATAAGCAAAAACCGATAAATGACTACAGAACACAATTTTTCAGCTTTGAATTTTTATATATATATATATATATATATATATATATATATATATATACACACACACACACACACACACACACACACACACACACACACACACCGTATATACTCGAGTATAAGCCGACCCGAATATAAGCCGAGGCCCCTAATTTCACCCCAAAATCCCAGGAAAAGTTATTGACTCAATACATCATCCCCCCTGTCATCATCCAGACCCCCGTCATTAACACCCCCTTCATCATCACCGCCTGTCATCATCCCCCCTTCATCATCACCGCCTGTCATCATTCAAACTTCATCATCACCGCCTGTCATCATCCCCCCTTCATTATCACCGCCTGTCATCATTCAAACTTCATCATCACCGCCTGTCATCATCCCCCCTTCATCATCACCGCCTGTCATCATTCAAACTTCATCATCACCGCCTGTCATCATTCCCCCTTCATCATCACCGCCTGTCATCATCCCCTCCTTCATCATCACCGCCTGTCATCACCCCCCCTTCATCATCCCCTTGTCATCATCCCACACCCCCCCTTCATCATCCCCTTGTCATCATCCCCTTGTCATCATCCCCACCCCCTTCATCATCCCCTTGTCATCATCCCCTTGTCATCAGCCCCCCCCACCTTCACCTTAACCGCTTGTCAAAGTCTGATACAGTGGTCTTCTGCGGACCTCCAGAGGTTTCAAAACAGCAACTCCCAGCAAGCCCGGGCAGCCATCGGCTGTCCGGGCTTGCTGGGAGTTGTAGTTTTGAAACCTCTGGAGGTCCGCAGGTTGAAGACCACTGCGGCCTTCAATATCATCTAGCCCCCCCTCTCACCCCCTTTAGTTCTGTACTCCGGGCTGCCATCTTCACCGGGGGGGCCTCTTCTCCGCGCTTCGGGCCCGAAATAGAGGCGTTGCCTTGATGACGACGCAGACGGACGTTGGTAATGAACGTCCCCCTGCATTGTCGTCAAGGCAATGTGACTATTCCGGGCCCGAAGCGCGGAGAAGAGGCCCCCCCCCCGGTGAAGATGGCAGCTCGGAACCACTATCCCACCGGACGACCTCCCACCGGACAGTCCTGCAGCACCGGACCAGCGGAGCACCGTCCCGCCGAGCGGAGGTGAGTACAGAACTAAAGGGGGTGAGAGGGGGGCTGGATGATGTCGAAGGCCGCAGTGGTCTTCAACCTGCGGACCTCCAGAGGTTTCAAAACTACAACTCCCATCAAGCCTGGACAGCCGATGGCTGCCCGGGCTTGCTGGGAGTTGTAGTTTTGAAACATCTGGAAGTCCGCAGGTTGAAGACCACTGAGGGCGGAGAGGTCACTCGAGTATAAGCCGAGGGGGGTGTTTTCAGCACGAAAAATCGTGCTGAAAAACTCGGCTTATACTCGAGTATATACGGTATGTATGTTTTTTTTTTTACCCTTTTTACCACTTTTTTTTTACCCTAAATGTACTAATTCATTTTTTTTCTTCTCATTTCAGATCCGTGTATCTTGTGGATTACTTTAGATTCAGGGGAGTGCAGTGATTAGCATTTTTTTGGTTTAATGTTAATAAAATGGTGAATGAGGACTTTTGGGGGAGTGTTTTTTTGGAATACATTTTTTTTTAAATGTGTTGTTTTTTTTTATTTACTTGGCAGGCTTAGTAGTGGAAGCAGTATTATAGACAGAGTCCATTATTAAGCTGAGGCTTAGCATTAGCCCCCAAAACAGCTAGCGCTAACCCCCAATTATTTCCCCGTTACCCACCACCACAGGGGTGCTGGGAGGAGCCGGTACCACCAGGCCCAGAGGCTCAAATATGGCGCTCCTGGGCCTAGGCGGTAACAGGCTGGTGTTATTTAGGCTTGGGAGGGCCAGTAACAATGGTCCTTGCCCACCCTGGTAACATCAGGCTGTTGCTGCTTGGTTGGTATTTGGATAAAAATAGGGGGAACCTTATCTTTGTTTTGCATGAATAATTATAAAAAAAATAAAATAAACGCATAGGGTTCCCCCTATTTTTATTTTCAGCCAAATACCAACCAAGCAGCAACAGCCTGATGTTACCAGGGTGGGCGAGGACCATTGTTACTGGCCCTCCCCAGCCTAATTAATGCCAGCCCGTTACCGCCTAGGCCCAGGAGCGCCATATTTGATTGGTACCGGCTCTTCCCGGCACCCCTGTGGCGGTGGGTACCAGGGTAATAATTGAAGGTTACGCTAGCTGTGTTGGGGGCTAACACTAAGCATAGGCTTAGTAATGGATTCCGTCTATTAGACTAAGCCTTTCAAGTAATTAAAAAAAAAAAAAAACACAACACGTTTCAAAAAATTTTATTCCAAAAAACACTCTCATTAACATTAAACAGGTTTAAAAAAGACGCTGGTCATTGAAGCAGTCCACCAAATCCGAAATAGTCCACAGGATACATGGATCTGAAATGAGGAGAAAAAAAGAAAAATAGGTTAATACATTTATTGTCACCCGTCCGCGCCTGACTACAACTCCCAGCATGCCCTTACAGTAAGAGCATGCTGGGAGTTGTAGGGGGGGGTGACAATCTCCCGCACCACATGACTACAACTCACAGCATGCCCTTACAGTAAGGATATGCTGGGAGTTGTAGTCATGTGGTGCGGGAGATTGTTACCCCCGCCCCCCCCCCACACACACACTACAACTCCCAGCATATCGTTATTGTAAGGACATGCTGGGAGTTGTATTTGTGCGGCAGAGGGCAGATGACAGGCTTGTCACCCGCCCCCCTACAACTCCCAGCATGCCCTTACAGTAAGGATATGCTGGGAGTTGTAGTGTGTGTGTGGGGGGGGGGGCAGGGGTAACCATCTCCCGCACCACATGACTACAACTCCCAGCATATCCTTACTGTAAGGGCATGCTGGGAGTTGTAGGGGGGCAGGTGAAAAGCCTGTCACCTGCCACACAACTACAACTCCCAGCATGTCCTTACAGTAAGGGCATGCTGGGAGTTGTAGTCATGTGGTGTGGGAGATTGTCATCCCCCCCCTACAACTCCCAGCATGCTCTTACTGTAAGGGCATGCTGGGAGTTGTAGTTGTGCGGCAGGGGGGCAGGTGACAAGCTTGTCACCCCCCCCCCCCCACAACTCTCCCAGCATGCCCTTCCTGTAAGGACATGCTGGGAGTTGTAGTCGTGCCAGCCAGGGAAGCGGGTGGTAATGCGCTCCGCTCCTTGGCTGTAGTGATCAGAGAATCACTGTAATTTCATATTTCCTGCCGGGTCACGTGACACGGGACTCAGCGGGAAATTTGAAATTACACCAAACTCCGCGGCGCTGTAGTAAGGAGCCCGGGCTGACATAATACTGCAGCCGCCCGGGACTCCCTCAGCCAGGCAGGGAGATGTGCAGAAGCCGTCCCTGCCATCTCTCGGTGTGTACCGCAGTGCTGAGGGATGACAGGGACGGCACCTACACATCTCCCTGCCCGGCTGTGGGAGTCCCGTGGGGGGCTGCTGAGTGAGGTTAGCCCGGGCTCCTTACCACGGCGCCGCAGGATATCTTAGGAGCCCGGGAGGGTGCAGACTGATGCCAGCCCGGGCTCCTTTTAACATCTAGCGGAACCGCGGAGCTTTTAGTCCCTAATGTTATATCAAATTTCCCGTGATTGGCTGCTCGGTCCTGGCCAATTACGGGTGGGCCAGGGTGGGCGAGGACCATTGTTACTGGCCCTCCCCAGCCTAATTAATGCCAGCCCGTTACCGCCTAGGCCCAGGAGCGCCATATTTGATTGGTACCGGCTCTTCCCGGCACCCCTGTGGCGGTGGGTACCGGGGTAATAATTGAAGGTTACGCTAGCTGTGTTAGGGGCTAACACTAAGCATAGGCTTAGTAATGGATTCCGTCTATTAGACTAAGCCTTTCAAGTAATTAAAAAAAAAAAAAACACAACACGTTTCAAAAAATTTTATTCCAAAAAACACTCTCATTAACATTAAACAGGTTTAAAAAAGACGCTGGTCATTGAAGCAGTCCACCAAATCCGAAATAGTCCACAGGATACATGGATCTGAAATGAGGAGAAAAAAAGAAAAATAGGTTAATACATTTATTGTCACCCGTCCGCGCCTGACTACAACTCCCAGCATGCCCTTACAGTAAGAGCATGCTGGGAGTTGTAGGGGGGGGTGACAATCTCCCGCACCACATGACTACAACTCACAGCATGCCCTTACAGTAAGGATATGCTGGGAGTTGTAGTCATGTGGTGCGGGAGATTGTTACCCCCGCCCCCCCCCCCCCACACACACACTACAACTCCCAGCATATCGTTATTGTAAGGACATGCTGGGAGTTGTATTTGTGCGGCAGAGGGCAGATGACAGGCTTGTCACCCGCCCCCCTACAACTCCCAGCATGCCCTTACAGTAAGGATATGCTGGGAGTTGTAGTGTGTGTGTGGGGGGGGGGGCAGGGGTAACCATCTCCCGCACCACATGACTACAACTCCCAGCATATCCTTACTGTAAGGGCATGCTGGGAGTTGTAGGGGGCAGGTGAAAAGCCTGTCACCTGCCACACAACTACAACTCCCAGCATGTCCTTACAGTAAGGGCATGCTGGGAGTTGTAGTCATGTGGTGTGGGAGATTGTCATCCCCCCCCTACAACTCCCAGCATGCTCTTACTGTAAGGGCATGCTGGGAGTTGTAGTTGTGCGGCAGGGGGGCAGGTGACAAGCTTGTCACCCCCCCCCCCCCCCCCCCACAACTCTCCCAGCATGCCCTTCCTGTAAGGACATGCTGGGAGTTGTAGTCGTGCCAGCCAGGGAAGCGGGTGGTAATGCGCTCCGCTCCTTGGCTGCAGTGATCAGAGAATCACTGTAATTTCATATTTCCTGCCGGGTCACGTGACACGGGACTCAGCGGGAAATTTGAAATTACACCAAACTCCGCGGCGCTGTAGTAAGGAGCCCGGGCTGACATAATACTGCAGCCGCCCGGGACTCCCTCAGCCAGGCAGGGAGATGTGCAGAAGCCGTCCCTGCCATCTCTCGGTGTGTACCGCAGTGCTGAGGGATGACAGGGACGGCACCTACACATCTCCCTGCCCGGCTGTGGGAGTCCCGTGGGGGGCTGCTGAGTGAGGTTAGCCCGGGCTCCTTACCACGGCGCCGCAGGATATCTTAGGAGCCCGGGAGGGTGCAGACTGATGCCAGCCCGGGCTCCTTTTAACATCTAGCGGAACCGCGGAGCTTTTAGTCCCTAATGTTATATCAAATTTCCCGTGATTGGCTGCTCGGTCCTGGCCAATTACGGGACCCAGCGGGAAATATGAAATTACATTAAGGGAAATAGAAACTCTGCTGCGCCGAGGTTTGTTAAAAGGAGCCCAGGCTGGAATCAGTCTTCAGCCGCCCGGGTTCCTCCGATTCTATCCCCGCTACCCTAATACAATGATGGGGATGGGGACACTGCTTTATATAACCCCCACCCCCCTTGTCTTCCACCCGCCCGCGCCGCACATTGTCCGCCCGCTACAATATTACAACTCCCAGCATGCCCTCACTGTATGGACATGCTGGGAGTTGTAGTCTTGCAACAGGTAGCAGACAGATGGGAGATGTGCAGCGCAGGCGGGTGGGAAACAAGGGGGGGTGTCCTTATGTTAGGGTAGCGGGGTTAGAATCAGACAGAGCTGGGCGGCTGCAGAGTGATGCCAGCCCGGGCTCCTTTGTACAGTTGCAATATATTTCCCGCTGGAGCTGTGATCACGGCTGCCAGCGGGAAATATAAAATTTGCTCTCAAAAGCCGTTTTGTGTGCCAGCTCCGAGCTGGCTTATATTTATGCAGTTTTTGAGGGCTTGCGACTTTTTATGCGACTTTCGCACTTGATAATTCCCTGACCACTGAAAAGTAAAAAATAAAATTTACTTTCGTACGCTTTTTTGTAGCTTTTTGCTTACAGCCAAAAGTCGCACAAAAAATTGCTTAAGTGCTAATGCGACCTTTTGTGCGACTTTTGTAAGCAAAAAAAGAGCTCTAAATCCCTTGATAAATGTCCCCCATTGTATTTGTGAATCAATATATAATTTGGAATGTCCATTTTTCTTACAGGCAGAAAAATGCTAAATTTTCAAAATTTTGGGATTTTTGACCAAAAAAAGATGCAAGTAACGACAAAAATTACCACTATGTTAAAGTAGAATATGTCACGAAAAAACAATCTCAGAATCAGAATGAAAAGTAAAAGCATCTCAGAGTTATTCATATATAAAGTGACAGTGGTCAGATTTGCAAAAAAGGGCCGTGTTGTTAAGGTGAAAATGAGCTGAATCCTTAAGGGGTTAAAAATCTTAATATAGCTATTAACTGTTACAGTTTAATAAAGGGAATAAGTGCCTCCTCCAATAAAAAATGAATTCCCCCTCTTTTCCCATTTTATAAAAAAATATTTTTTTTTTAAATTAAATAAATCAACATATTTGGTAGAATAGTCTGAATGACTAAAATATAACGTTAATGACTCCATACGGTGAACGACATAAAACATAAAAATAACAAAGTCCAATGCTGAATTGTGATCACATCCCGGAAAAAAAAAAAAAGGAATAAAAAGTCATCAAAAATCACATATACACAAATGTGGTACTGATGAAAACAACAAATCACAGATTAAGTGCCCATACAAGCATAACCATATGAATAAAACATGTCCAGGGGTTAACCCCTTGGATACGGAGGGTTTTCCCGTTCTTGCACTTTCGTTTTTTCCTCTATATGATGGCTCCATATGATTTACTCCTCTAGCCGCAAATCACATTCTAACATACCTGGCCCCGAATACAGAAGTGACGAGCGGTACTTAGTCCCGCCCCCTATGGGCGTCAGAGAGAGGCGGGGACGGATGACGTCACGCTGGGGTGCCAGGATATGACGCCAGACGCCAAGGATCGCGGCAAGGCAGCGCATAGAAGCCGGTCGGACTTTTACTGGCTCCCCGCCATTGCGGGTTTGCGCACCTTCCGGGATCCTGTAATTGGCGGTTACATCAGCGGACTGTGAGTAACGAGTGGCGGCGATACCGCTATTTTTTTGCAGGTGCCGCGCAGCAACTCCTTACAGGGATATTTGTTGTATTCTTTCTTTAGGTACTGGGAGACGGACCACGGACTGTGAGTGAGAGCCCTATACATGAAAGGATATTATATTGTACCTGATCATATGGTCTGACTGGCTTTATGTATCTTCTTTATAGGTTATCTCCTTTGGATCCGCTGTAATTACACCCGCATAGTGGCACCTAGTATCGGGGTGCCACATGCAGATCAATTACACCAGCATAGTGGCACTTAGTACAGGGGTGCTACATGCATTTATCTATGTTTATATATTGAGTGACGCCATTGTT
The DNA here is from genome assembly GCF_029499605.1 of Hyla sarda. Taxonomy (NCBI): domain Eukaryota; kingdom Metazoa; phylum Chordata; class Amphibia; order Anura; family Hylidae; genus Hyla; species Hyla sarda. The sequence goes on from NW_026610573.1 coordinate 105,626, forward strand.
ATCTCCTTATCTCACACATTTTCCACATTGTTGAGACTTTCTATATATATGAAGTTCTCCTGATGACGCTCTAGACTAGGGCAGAAACGCGTAGAGAACGATATATATCTGAGAACGGTATATATTCATATAAATCCACCGGATTGGTGGCGCTCTGAATACTGGTAAATCCACCATACGGGTGGTAACCTAGAGTGGATCCTGTGTATCAGTTTTTAAGATGGTATTGGTCCACAATAACTTCAGTGGTGTATTTTAAAATTATTATATTAAAAGTTATATTTTAGTAGCACTCCCCTCACACTTTTTTCTAAAAAAAGTTTTTTTTTTGCATTTCTGATGCTGGGAGATGATATGACCCCTTGTAGGTCAGCTAAATCATTCTACATACAAAATTTTTGGAATCTGTTTATGTGATGGCTAGTTTGGTCACTGGATCACCAAATTTGGCAGATTGGCTCACGGAAGCAAAAGAAGTGTTTTCGGAGCGAATGTACTCACAGCCTAAATACACACCCTCTCTGAAAGTAGCCCTTAGGGACCTTGTCTCTTGTTATAAAGATTATGCAGTTTCATTCTGGGAAATCCAAACATTTGAAAACTACTTAAGACATAACATAGTTCCCCGAGGTCTGAGAATTCCGGTGTTACCGGCACCCAGACTTAGAACAACAACAGTATTAAAAAAGTGGGAAACTGAAGCTACAGCCACCTCGCTGAAATTCATTCAAATATTGTTGGAGGAAGAAAAAACTAGACTAACGGTAGCAGAAGCTAAATTGAATGAGCAACGAGATACTGTATTAAGATTTAAGGACGACCCAGAATTTAATAACAAAGAAACACATACCAAAAATATATTGGAACGTTTTCAGTATCAATTAAAAGAAAGGAAACACTTACAATTCATCAGGGACTTACAGGAATTCAGAGATAATAGAGCTTACACCGTATTGTCCAGAGTACCCACACCTCGGGAGACTGAGACTGAGATTTCCTCCTCGGATACCGAGCCTGGTGAAGGAGACAGAGCTCCAGCACGCGGTAAACGAGGAGGAGCACCCTACCGCGCGTGAGGTACGCGGGGTAACTCCCGTGGACGTGGGAACTATAAAAAGAAATCTAACCACAATCAGGAATGGTCGGATACGGGCTCTTTGCCTTCATCCTCTGCTGGGCATTTTTTAGGGGGGGAATACAAGGACCAGAGTCGAGATCCTTACCCCACCCGAACCAGAGAACCCAGAGTCTAAATACAGGAGTTGATAGATCCTCATTACAAGTGGTGAATCTATCCAAACAACAACTATCCCAGGAACAAATCGGGGTCCTTGCACAGGGTCTCTCATTTGTACCCACGGTCACATTTGACCAATTCAATTTGATTAAGGACCTCCATCTGTTTGGGCGTAGACTAAAATGGCAAAAATTCTTTAAAACACGAGACAGAAAGGAATGTTTGGAGTTAGGTATCGGTATAAATGATCTACCAGCCACAAGAGATCTAGCATCATTATTAGATGACAACCATAGATCAAGAGGTGAAGGACCATTTACTACCTGTAAGTTAAAAAGTAAAGTATTCCCTCCTACAGGCGAAACATCCTGTATAGATGTGTTTCTGGATTTGGTGATCAGAGATATAGAGGACCTGAATCTTCCCTCCATACCTCAGGATCGGACCAACTTCTCATATCAAGAGAAGTTGGCTATCAAACAACTACAGAAGAATGATAAATTGGTCATCAAAGCCGCAGATAAGGGGGGTAACATTATAGTCATGGATCGTACACAATACATAGATATGTGCAATAGACTATTAAAAGATAGCCTTACTTATGAAACATTATCGGGAGACCCTACTTCCAATTATAAAAAAGAACTTACTAAAATACTATCTATAGCTAAGGAACGAAAACTCATCAGTGACTCGGAATTTCAATTTTTGCTGCCCAAATCCGTTACTGTCCCCACCTTCCATGCCCTCCCAAAGGTCCACAAAGGGACTAACCCTCTAAAAGGGAGACCCATAGTGGCGGGCATAGGAGGTCTGGGACAGAATCTCGGGATATATATTGATCAAATTTTTAGAGAATTCGTATTAGCCCTCCCTTCATACACGAGAGACACGATGGATCTCCTTAATAAAATGGAAGGAATAGAGGTGGAACAGGATGTGTTGCTGGCTAGCATTGACGTGGAGTCGTTATATTCATCTATCCCGCATGATATTGGACTAGCAGCAGTCTCGCATTACTTATCCCAACGGGGCATACAGATGAGATTACACAATGAATTTGTCCTGGAAATATTGAGGTTCACACTCACACATAATTATTTTTTCTTCGACAGGACTTACTTCCACCAGCTCAGAGGGACCGCAATGGGGAGCCCTAGTGCCCCCAGTTATGCTAATCTCACTCTGGGCTGGTGGGAGGCCACCCAAGTCTTTGTCGAAGAAAGGGAATATTTTAGTGAACGTGCCCTAGTTTGGGCGCGTTTTATAGATGATATTTTTATATTGTGGCAGGGCAGCACTGATGAGTTTAAAGAATTCCTGAGATTACTGAACCATAATAGTCTAGGACTTGCATTTACATATGAATACCATGACTCACATATCCCATTCTTGGACATCTCAATCCAAAAAACTCCTAAGGGTAAACTGCGGACCACCATACATAGAAAAGTGACGTCCACGAACAGCCTCCTGAGGTGGGAAAGCTGCCACCCGGGACCCCTCAAAAGGGGTATCCCGAGGGGGCAGTACCTCCGCCTCAGGAGGAACTGTTCTGACAAACAGGATTTCCTGAGGGAAGCAATGGATCTCAGACAGAGATTCAGAAATAGAGGGTATCCGGACTACATCTTAAGATCAGCTTATCAAAATGCCCTTAAAACTCCCAGGGAAAACCTGTTGACCCCCAACCAGACAGACCAGATGATACAGCCTACACGTGTGATTGCCACCTTTGATCATGCTTCTCCAATGATACGAGGAATACTTGAGAAACATTGGAGGATTCTACGGATGGATCCTGATCTGAGGGACACAGTATCGGACAAACCCCAGATCACATATCGGAGAGGTAGGAATATAGGGGATTTAGTAACACATAGCCATCTCCCCCCTATACCATCTAAAGGGAGCACTTGGCTTAATAAAACACCTATAATTGGTAACTTTCCCTGTGGACATTGTAAGGCGTGCCCTAACATGATAAAAACTAAAGAAATTCTCAATGAGAGGACAGGTAAAATACATACCATTCGTAGCTTCATTAACTGTAGCACTTGTGGTATAATTTACTTGGCAATTTGTCCATGCCATAAAAGATACATAGGGAAAACATTCCGACCTTTTAAGAAAAGAGTGTTAGAACATCTGGGAGATGTCAGAAACAATAGAGATACCTCCCTGGCTCGCCATATGAATTCCGTACATAGTGGCTGCTATGATCATCTTATGTTCATTGGATTAGAACAAATTCATCCATCTCCAAGAGGGGGTGATTTTGATAAACTTTTACTCCAGAAGGAGTGCAGACTTATATACGAAATGGGTACGATGGAACCTATAGGTCTCAATGACCAATTAAGTTTTGCTCCCTTTTTATAGGTCAGGCCATGTGGGGATGATACTGGTTATGGTGACCAGTAGGCAGTAAGTGGAGATCTTAGTAGATCTATCAGCTAGTGTCACCAAACTAGTAAGGGAGTGACAGGACAAGTAGGAGGTACGAGAGCAGGGTCCGCCCTTATTAGGGCGATAACACTGCCTAGGGATCAGGGCATCAGTTAGCATAGGGTAAGATCAGGTTCCCTAGGCCCAGTTTTAATGCCACTCCATTATTCCCTGATAGCCTCCCCAACTGTATCATCCCCACTTTGTCAGGTCAATACCTAACTGTATCTTCCCCCCTTTATAATACAATTTTCTAAATTTATCTATTATTGTTTAGTTGGCTAGGAACACAATTCTTTCTCAGTTGGCTAATTGTATACTCTGGTCTGTTTTGGAGGTTCACAGATATCCACTTAAGAATAGGGGCATTCCCTGGGAATTTTAGTGAACTGAAACAGGGGCCTCACAACCCCTTGCCTTTTTGTTCAAAGAGAGGGGGGTTTGGAGATGAGCCATTCTTTAGGGAATCCCTTTGAGAATATTACATCAGTGGATTTGTCCGGGTTGTTTCCAAAGATTGAGGGACCCAGTGCCTGTATTATTAAATTAGGCACCTTAGCGTCCCGGTCCTCTCCACTGATGTTTATTTATTTATTAACCTAAATATAATATCTACCCCTCAAAGATGTATTCCGTATGGCTCCAACATTAAACCCCACCTCTCCACCATATAGGGCCACTTAGAGGTGCTTAGTAGCAATGAATTTATATATATTTGGGTAGCATCTCCTAATAAGCTCCAATTTTAGGCTGTCCAGTATTCTAGCATGTGATCATAATTGGTGCCGGTCACTGAGGAGTTAATGTATTTACTCCTCTAGCCGCAAATCACATTCTAACATACCTGGCCCCGAATACAGAAGTGACGAGCGGTACTTAGTCCCGCCCCCTATGGGCGTCAGAGAGAGGCGGGGACGGATGACGTCACGCCAGGATATGACGCCAGACGCCAAGGATCGCGGCATGGCAGCGCATAGAAGCCGGTCGGACTTTTACTGGCTCCCCGCCATTGCGGGTTTGCGCACCTTCCGGGATCCTGTAATTGGCGGTTACATCAGCGGACTGTGAGTAACGAGTGGCGGCGATACCGCTATTTTTTTGCAGGTGCCGCGCAGCAACTCCTTACAGGGATATTTGTTGTATTCTTTCTTTAGGTACTGGGAGACGGACCACGGACTGTGAGTGAGAGCCCTATACATGAAAGGATATTATATTGTACCTGATCATATGGTCTGACTGGCTTTATGTATCTTCTTTATAGGTTATCTCCTTTGGATCCGCTGTAATTACACCCGCATAGTGGCACCTAGTATCGGGGTGCCACATGCAGATCAATTACACCAGCATAGTGGCACTTAGTACAGGGGTGCTACATGCATTTATCTATGTTTATATATTGAGTGACGCCATTGTTATCTCCTTATCTCACACATTTTCCACATTGTTGAGACTTTCTATATATATGAAGTTCTCCTGATGACGCTCTAGACTAGGGCAGAAACGCGTAGAGAACGATATATATCTGAGAACGGTATATATTCATATAAATCCACCGGATTGGTGGCGCTCTGAATACTGGTAAATCCACCATACGGGTGGTAACCTAGAGTGGATCCTGTGTATCAGTTTTTAAGATGGTATTGGTTCACAATCACTTCAGTGGTGTATTTTAAAATTATTATATTAAAAGTTATATTTTAGTAGCACTCCCCTCACACTTTTTTCTAAAAAAGTTTTTTTTTTTTCCATATGATGGCTTATTTTTTGCACGTATACCATTGACTGTGCGGTTTAATTAACTATATATTTTTATAATTCCGACATTTCTGCATGCGGCGATACCATATATGTTTATTTACACAGTTTTTGGATTTTTTTTTTACGGAAAAAGGGGGGTGATTCAAGTTTTTTCACTTTTTTTTTTCAATGTTATAGCTCCCATAGGGACCTATAACACTGCACACACTGATCTTTTACATTGATCAATGGTTTCTCATAGGAAACCATTGATCAATGATTCTGCCGCTTGACTGCTCATACCTGGATCTCAGGCACTGAGCAGTCATTTGGCGTTCGGACAGTGATCAAGTTGAACGCTGCATCTAAAGGGTTAATAGCGCGCGAAACCACGATCAGTGCTGCTCGCTATTAGCCTCAGCTCCCGGCTGTTGTTAGGGGCCTGGCCCGACCCGCTATGATGCTGGGCCACGGCGTGGCCCCGCATTATAGAAAGGTGGTGGGCGGAGGGCGTATAGGTATGCCCTCCGTCCCCAACAGGTTAAAGGAGATCTTTAGTGCTTATAACTTATACCCCAACCTAAGGATAGGGGATGAGTTATAGATCGCGGGGGGGTCCGAGCACTGGGGTCCCCCGCGATCTCCTGTATGGGGCCGTGGCAATGAACAGGAAAGGGGGCATTCTGTTCCCGCATGACGCGGCAGCCGGCACGCCCTTCCATGACTTCCATAGAAATACATGGAGGGGCGTGCCCGCTGCCGCGTCAAGCGGGGACGGAATGCCCCCTTTCCTGTACATAACTGTGGCCCCGTACAGAAGATGGCGGGGGGCCCGATCGCTCGGACCCCCCCCCCCCCCGTGATCTATAACTTATACCCTATCCTTAGGATGGGGGATAAGTTATAAGCACTACAGATCTTCTTTAAATGTGAGTGCAGGTGCAGTGACCATGCCGGCGTATAAGATGACTTGGCGTATAAGACGACCCAGTGGCGTCGCGACCCGGGTGCGGGGGGTGCGGCCCGCACCGGGTGACACCAACCTAATGGGGTGACACCAAGACGCTCCGCAGCACCCCCCCCAAATCTGTGTCAGACCGGCCTCCCATCCGTCAGCACCCAAGCCCCCCCCCCGCGCTGTGTGTGCGGTGCGTCCGTCCGTCAGCAAACCCCCTTTTTCAACTTCACTGTGCGCCCGACCGTCATCACACCCCTCACCTTCACCAGCACTGTGCCTGTCCTCCGCTCCCACGTCTGCGCCGGCCTGACGTCACACCGCATGGCCGCGCAGGAGGACGTGAGTTACGTCACTCGCACGGCGCCCGGTGAGAAGGAGCGCTGCGCTGGATGGGTGAGTGTGTATGTCTGTCTCTCTGTCTGTCTGTCTCTATCTATGCTTGTTTGTGACTGTGTGTATGTGACTGTGTGTGTTTGTGTGACTCTCTGAGTGTGTGTGTGTGACTCTGTGTGTGTGTTTGTGTGACTCTGTGTGTGTGTGTTTGTGCGACTCTGTGTGTGTGTGTGACTGTGAGTGTGTCTCTCTGACTGTGTGTGTGTGTGTGTTTGTCTCTCTGTGTTGTATGTGTTTTTTTTTTTTTTTTGTGTGTGTGTGGGGGGGGGGGGGGGGTATAACCAGTGATCTATTGTGGGGAGACTTTGACCCATTGTGGGGAACCTGCAAGGGAACCTGCGGCCTAATGTGGGGAAACTACTACCAAATGTGGGGAGTCTATGCTACCTAATGTGGGGAATCTGTGCTACCAAATGTGGGAAGTCTATGCTACCTTATGTGGGGAATCTGTGCTACCTAATGTGGAGAAATTGCTACCTAATGTGGGGTAACTGGTACCTACCAAATGTGGGGGAACTGGTACCAAATGTGGGGAATCTATGCTGCCTAATGTGGGGAATAGATGCTACCTAATGTGGGGAAACTGTGACCTACCTAATGTGGGGGCACTGCTGCCTTCCTAATGCTCCCCCCCTGGCAGTAGCACCCTCATCATCCACCAGCAACACCCCCCCCCCCAGCAGCACCTCCATCAACATATCCTGATGGTGGATGATGGAGGTGCTCCTGCCAGGAGGATGATCCTGCCGATGGATGATGGGGGTGATACTGCCAGGGGGGATGGCCAGTAGCACCCTCATCATCCTCCAGCAACACCCCCCCCAGTAGTAGCACCCCCATCATCCACTAGCAACACCACCAATACCCCCCTCCCATGGTAATAGCATCAGCTAACGGATGTTGAGGGGTGTTACTTTGGTTGTGGTATTATATTCAGAGGGGGCAGTGTATGGCAACGTTATATTCAGAGGGCGCAGTTTGTGGTAGTATTATATTCAGAGGGTATAGTGTGTGGCGATATTATATTCAGGGGTACAGTATGTGGCAGATTTATATTCAGAGGGTACAGTATGTGTTGGTATTATATTCAGAATGTACAATGTGTTGTAGTATTATATTCAGTGGGTACAGTGTGTGGCGGTATTATATTCAGGGGTACAGTATGTGGCAGATTTATATTCAGAGGGTACAGTATGTGTTGGTATTATATTCAGAATGTACAATGTGTGGTAGTATTATATTCAGTGGGTACAGTGTGTGGTGGTATTATATTCAGGGGTACAGTATGTGGCAGATTTATATTCAGAGTGTACAGTATGTGTTGGTATTATATTCAGAATGTACAATGTGTGGTAGTATTATATTCAGTGGGTACAGTGTGTGGCGGTATTATATTCAGGGGTACAGTATGTGGCAGATTTATATTCAGAGTGTACAGTATGTGTTGGTATTATATTCAGAATGTACAGTGTGTGGTAGTATTATATTCAGTGGGTACAGTGTGTGGCGGTATATTCAGTGGTACAGTATGTGGCAGATTTATATTCAGAGTGTACAGTATGTGTTGGTATTATATTCAGAATGTACAGTGTGTGGTAGTATTATATTCAGTGGGTATGGTGTATGGAAGGTTTATAATCAAAGAGTATAGTGTATAGTAGTATTATATTTAGAGGATACAGTGTCTGTCAGGTTTATAATAATTATTGTTTTCATATAGAGGATGAGAATGCGCTGACATAGTGAGGAGACGTCTGGGCGTCACATTCTGCAGAGAGAAGTTTTAGCTGGACCAGGCGGTATGTACCATCTGAATTAGATAAGGTAAGACTATAGAGAAGACGTCACCTGTAGTCACTGATATCATTGTGTATTCTCCTCACTATAGAGAAGACGTCACCTGTAATCACTGATATCATTGTGTATTCTCCTCACTATAGAGAAGACGTCACCTGTAGTCACTGATATCATTGTGTAGTCTCCTCACTATAGAGAAGACGTCACCTGTAGTCACTGATATCATTGTGTATTCTCCTCACTATAGAGAAGACGTCACCTGTAGTCACTGATATTGTGTATTCTCCTCACTATAGAGAAGACGTCACCTGTAGTCACTGATATCATTGTGTATTCTCCTCACTATAGAGAAGACGTCACCTGTAGTCACTGATATCATTGTGTATTCTCCTCACTATAGAGAAGACGTCACCTGTAGTCACTGATATCATTGTGTATTCTCCTCTCTATGTCCTATCAGAGCTGTAGTCACTTGTCAGTTCTACAGTTAGGTCAGTGAAACTACAACTCCCAGCATAACCTCACCACTGCTCAAAGGGGTACTCTACTGGAAAAAAAAAAATTTAATCAGCTGGTGCTACAAAGTTAAACAGATTTGTAAATTACTTCTATTTAAAAATCTTAATCCTTCCAGTACTTATTAGCTGCTGTATAAGCGATTCACAGGAAGTTATTTTCTTTTTTAATTTATTTTCTGTCTGACCACAGTGCTCTGTGCTGACACCTCTGTCCATGTCAAGAACTGTACATAGTAGGAGCAAATCCCCATAGCAAACCTATCCTGCTCTGGACAGTTCCTGACATGGACAGAGGTGTCAGCAAATAGCACTGTGGTCAGACTGGAAAGAACTACACAACTTCCTGTGGAGCATGCACCAGCTTATAAGTACTGTAAGTATTAAGATTTTAAATAGAAGTAATTTAAAAATCTGTTTAACTTTCTGGCACCAGTTGATATAAAAGTAAATGTTTTCCAGTGGCGTACCCCTTTAAGTAATTCTGGGAGCTGTATATTTCAATGGTGAAAACTTTTTTAACACTTTCCTATTCTGTGGCAACTGGTATATCTGATTATTATACTGGAATTTCTCACAATGCGCTACAACAGTGGTGTCTGTCACAACAGGCTAAAAACTTACTGGGGGGAGGGGGTAGGTATGGGGGTGACACCATTTTCTACCGCACCGGGTGACACCAACCCTAGCAACGCCACTGAGACGACCCCCAACTTTGCCGTGCTGGGAGTTGTAGTTTCACAACAGCTGGAGGCACCCTGGTTTTTAGTATACAGTATTAGTTTTTACTTGCTCTGGCCGGCCCCCGCCTGCAGCTACACACAGGAGCCGGCCCGGGCAGATAAGCAGAAGTTTTCCTATCCCGGACCTCAATACCCGGCGTATAAGACGACCCCCGGCTTTTCAGAAGAAAATTTGGGGTTAAAAAGTCGTCTTATACGCCGGGATATACGGTATTTATATATTTTTAACCCCTTCAGGACAGGTTTTTTCATTTTTGCACTTAGTTTTTTCCTCCTCACCTTCTTAAAATTATAACACTTTCAATTTTCTACATACAGAGTCCTATAAGGGCTGTTTTTTTGTGCCACCTATTGTACTTTGTAATGACAACAATAATTTCACCACAAAATCTACGGCAAAACTAGGGGGAAAAAAAAAACTCCATTCTGATTTTTTTTTTTTAGGGGCTTCAGATTCTACACAGTGCACTTTTCGGTAAAAATGACACCTTATATTTATTCTGTAGATCCATACGATTAAATTGATACACAGCTTATTAAGGTTTGATTTTGTTTTACTTCTGTTAAAAAAAAATTATTACTTTTACACCAAAATTAGTACGTTTAAAATTGTCCTCTTCTGACCTCTATAACTTTTTTTTTATTTTTCCGTATACAGCAAACAATTAGCCCTCATACAGTTTAAAACATACTCATATTGTTCAAAAAGTTAGATTTTTTTTTGAAGCAGTACAAAAAGAGTAAAGCGTTTACCCAAGCATTGACCCGCAGTATAAAAAGAACATGTCAGTGAATAAAAACGAAAACCCTCAAAAGTTGCCAAATTGTGGTTTTCTTTTCAATTTCCAGCCGTAAATAATATATATATATTTTTTTATAGTACCGTACATTTTATGTTACCGTACATTACAAAGTACAGTTGGTCGCAAAATAAACAACAACTCATATTGGTCTTTGGGTGGAAAATTAAAAGATTTATGGCTCTTAGAAGGGGAGGAGGAAAAAATGAAAATGTAAAAATGAAAATTTCCTTTGTCCTCAAGACCAAAAAGGGCTGTGACCCTGAAGGGGTTAAAGCTGTAATCTTCAAATCCTTTGTAAACCCCCAGTATAACTGTACATAGTGTAAGTAAAGTACAGTACAGCCATTACAATGGATACACATACACGTGATGTCATCTGCTGTGACATCACACATCAAAGAGACTTTCTCCAGGGTAGAATCCAATCCCTAACACTTATTTCCTCGGTTCGGCGGGTGAACACGTTCTCCTACTAGACCTGCGCTTATTTTGCAAATTGAAGAGAATTTTGTCTATTTAGGCAAAAGGATCCTGTAAGGACGGTGACCATGAAGCTAAGAGGTAGGAATAATGAAACCTTCCAAAATTTCAGTTTATAAATGGATTTAACATGAATGTATTAGTGTAAAGTTAATATAGTAGAGTGCAGTAAAGTTACTGATGTTCTCTTGTACAGTCTATCCTGGGTGGCTTTAAAGGGGGGCTTCCCCAGCGTTCGGCACATTTTGTTCCAAACGCTTGGAGCGGGCGGCGGGGGTTGTGACATTAGGGCCACGCCCCCTCAATGTAAGTCTATGGGAAGGTTGTGGTGTTACCTCACGAGGGGCGTGGCCATGAAGTTGCGACCCTGTCGAATGCTGAATGAACGCTGGGTGCTGCACAGAGATCGCTGGGGTACCAGCTGCGGGACCCCTGCAATCAGACATCTTATCCCCTATCCTTTGGGTAGGGGATAAGATGTCTAGAGGCAGAGTACTCCTTTAAGTCTCTTACAGCAATTGAGCAAATGTTTATTCCTGTGAGATAAATGATTTCAGTTTGTGAATCAATGCTTTAAGTATTTTGCCTTCTAAAAGAAAACATGGGAAGCTACTCTGATATTAGTGAAATAATATAATAATAGTAGTAATATAATTATTATAACAATGTTTTAGTCACACATAAGTTTAAAAAAAGCTTCATACAGTGACAATACAGTGATCCATGACATCTAATCTTCTAGCATATAGCCTATAAAATATTTATAGTTTGCTGTATAAATTACAGTTTTAACAAAAAAAGTATATATATATATGTATATATATATATACACACACATATATATATATATATATATATACATATATATGAACATATGTATTTACATATATATATATATATATATACATAAATAAATGAATGAATATAGGTCTAATATATTGTATCCTGTCGCTATTTTGCAGATATCCCAGTTCTCTCGGTGCCTGTCGTGTGTCTCATACATTACGTGACGAGTTTCCTTTGGCGGTATACTAACCTATATCATTATAAGGTCACTCCACCATATTATGAGATCCATAAAATACCTGGGAAGAAGATTAAGCACCGTGGTCAGCGAGCAGATGTGGCTATTGACATGGCTTTAGGTGACAATTCAGACCCACATGAATCCAGGCACAGCGATCATGTGACAGTCACCATGGCGGATAACCAGATGGATTTACCAACAACCTCTGAAGATGCCTCGGAGCCCAAAGTGTCTTGGCTGCAGCGGACTTGGCAATATGCTAAAAGCAAACTGAAGTGGTCCAATTATGTATCCAATGTGTGGGTTGGAGCATGGGCCATGGCCAAATGGACACTAACCGGCATGATGACCACATTCAAGATGCCATTTTACTTCCTACATACAAAGCTAAGAAGTATTACAGCAAAGGCCATTGACGATCAATGTGAACCAGTTTAACAAGATGCTGATTGGGTCACACAAGGTCTGCATATGGTTGGGGGTGGGGGTGGGGAGGAGCCCGAAATGCAGCCACCTCCACGTGGTGGGCTCTGGGTCACTTGATACATTAACAAGTGAGCGAGGAGCTGCATAATTCAAGGCACATTTCCCATATTGGACATACAGCTTGTAATAGAGACAGAAGATATTGTCCACATGGAAACAAATTTTGCACATAAGTGGGAAAACAAGCCCCCCTATTGGATGATTAAGGAATCAGAGATCTGTAGAAGGGGAGAGGTGGATTCCCAGGAATGGAGGATGACAATATAACTTTAGCATAATATCTCTGGATAAGTGGATATGGTAGAAACAGTATCATTATTTTTATTACTATTATTATTATTAACCCCTTAACTCCTTAAGGACCCAGGGCGTATGGATACACCCTGGTTTTTTTTATCGTTAAGTACCCAGAGCGTATACATACGCCCGTGGGAATTCAGGTCCCCGCCGCGCACCGGTTGGGGACTGGACTGGGATGCCTCCTGAAATCATTCAGCAGGCATCCCGTGCAACATGTCGCCAATTCCGGGTCATATGGGTCTATGGTGACCCGGAATATAAGGGGGATATCGGTTGTCCGAGACACCCACGATCCCCCTGAAGGGATAGGAGTGAGGTGGCATGGGTGCCACCCCTCCTATCCCTACTATTGGTCATCAAGAAGCGACAACCAATAGCAAATTGGGGGCGGGGGGGTTAACTTTCGGTTTCCCTGTTCTGCCCACCCACAGTAGGCAGGGCAGAATGGGGAAACTGACAGGGACCGCCGCCGAAGTTTAATTACTCATGGGCGGCGGTAGAAGGCGGTGATCGATGGGGGTGATCGGCGGCAGAAGAGGAGAACGACGATGCGGCTCCTTGGATCCTACGGAAGCTGGTGAGTTGCCTGGCAACATCTGGAGGTCTACAGTCTGAGACCACTATACAGTGGTCTCTAAACTGGAGCCCTCCAGAAGTTGCAAAACTACAACTCCTAGCATGCCTACACAGCAGTTTGCTGTCTGGGCATGCTGGGATATGTAGTTTTGCAACATCTGGAGGGCCACAGTTTGGAGATCACTGTACAGCGATCTCTTAAACTGTGACCCTCCAGCTGTTGCAAAACTACAAATCCCAGCATGCCCAAACAGCAAACAGCTGTCTCGGCAAGCTGGGAGTTGTAGTTGCGTACCTCCAGCTGTTGCATAACTACGTCTCTCAGCATGCCCTTCGGCGATCAGTACATGCTGGGAATTGTAGTCTTGCAAAAGCTGGAGGCACACTGTTTGTAAAGTACTGAGTCAGGTCACAGAACCTAACTGAAGGTTTTCCAACCAGTGTGACTCCAGCTATTGCTAAAGTACATCTACCAGCATGCATGGTCTGTCAGTGCATGCTGGGAGTTGTAGTTTTGAAACAGCTGGAGGTTTAACTCCCCATGTGAATGTACAGGGTACATTCACATGGGCGAGTTTACAGTGAGTTTTCTGCTTCAAGTTTGAGCTGCGGCAAATTTTTCGCCACAGCCCAAACTCCTAGTGGGCAACTCAACGTAAACCTCCGCCAGTGCGAATGTACCCTAAAAACACTACACTACATAATAAAGGGTAAAACACTACATATACACCCCCTTACACTGTCTCCCCCCCCCCCCAATAAAAATGAGAAACGTATCGTATGGCCGTGTTTCCAAAACAGATCCTCCAGCTGCTGCAAAACAACAACTCCCAGCATTTCCGGACAGCCGCTCACTGTCCAGGCATGCTGGGAGTTTAGCAACAGCTGGAGGCACCCTGTTTGGAATCACTGGCGTAGAATACCACTGTGTCCACTCCTATGCAATCCCTAATGTAGTCCTCAAATGCGCAAGGCGCTGTCTCATTTCGGGGCCCAGTCGTATTTCAAGGAAACAGTTTAGGGCCACATAAGGGGTATTTCCGTACTCTGGAGAAATTGCACTACAAATTTTGGGGGGCTTTTTCTCCTTTTACCCCTTATGAACAGGAAAAGTTGGGGGTTACACCAGCCTGTTAATGTAAAAAAATAAAAATGTTTACACTAACATGCTGGCGTTGCCCCCTACTTTTTATTTTCACAAGCAGGTAAAGGAAAAAAAGACCCCCAAAATTTGTAACGCAATTTCTCCTGAGCATGGAAATACCCCATATGTGGGCGTAAAATTCTCTGCGGACGCACAGCAGGGCTCAGGAGTGAGAGCGCACTATGTACATTTGAGGTCTAATTTGGTGATTTGCACAGGGGTGGCTGATTTTACAGCGGCTCATTTTGGAAACTACACCCCTCACGGAACGTAACAAGGGGTACAGTGAGCCTTAACACCCCACAGGTGTTTGAAAATTTTTCATTAAATTTGGATGGGAAAATGAGAAAAAAAAAACTAAACATAATATGCTGGTGTTAACCTAAATTTTTCATTTTCACAAGGGAAAATATGAAAAAGCCCCCCAAAATTTGTAACCCCATTTCTTCTGAGTAAGAACATACCCCATATGTGGATGTAAAGTGCTCTGCGGGTGAACTACAATGCTCAGAAGAGAAGGAGCACCATTGGGCTTTTGAAGATAAATTTTGTCCGGAATTGAAGGCCACGTGTGTTTACAAAGCCCCCATAGAGCCAGAACAATGGACCCCTCCCACATGTGACCCCATTTTGGAAACTACACCCCTCAAGTAATGTAATAAGGGGTACAGTGAGCATTTACGCCCCACAGGTGTCTGACAGATTTTTGGAACAGTGGTCCTTGAAAATGAAAAATGTAATTTTTCATTTGCACAGCTTACAGTTCCAAAGATCTGTCAAACGCCAGTGGGGTGTAAATACTGGGTCTTCAATTTTCTCCTTAAACTTACTGCTATTCCTGTTAAACACCTAAAGGGTTAACAAACATTCTGAATATAATTTTGTATACTTTGATGGGTGCAGTTTTTATAATGGGGTAATTTATGGGGTATTTCTAATATGAAGACCCCTCAAATCCACTTCAAATCTGAACTGGTCCCTGAAAAATTCAGATTTTGAAAATTTTGAGAAAAATGTGAAAATTGCTGCTGAACTTTGAAGCCCACTGATGTCTTCCAAAAGTAAAAAAAAAACATGTCAACTTTATGATGCAAACATGAAGAGATTGTATATGTGAATCAACATATAATTTAATTGGTATGTCTATTTTCCTCACAAGCAGAGAGCTTCAAGGTTAAAAAAAAAGCAAAATTGTAACATTTTTGCATTTTTTACCAAGAAATGATGCAAGTATTGACGAAAACTTACCACTATGATAAAGTAGAATATGTCACGAAAAAACTATCTCGGAATCAACTTCATAAGTAAAAGCATCCCAGAGTTAGTAATGCTTAAAGTGACAGTGGTCAGATGTGCAAAAAATGCTCTGGTCCTTAAGGCCAAAATGACCTCGATCCTTAAGGGGTTAAAGCAGAAAAGTTTTCCCTTATGTAAATAGCTGAAGTTCTTTATCTACCCTTTATTACCAGTAGCATTGCTAGAGAGTGACAGGGGGGGTACCGCATCTGGTGACACCCTAACTAGCCTGCCTGGCACTAAATAGCTGCACTCCAACTATCCCGCAAAAACCCATCCACCGTCCTCAGAAATAAAAAAAGTATTAAAAACATACTATGCCGCACCATAAATATCCGTACTCTGGGGGCTTTTTTGCTCAATTTTGAGCCCACATTTTGTGACGTTGTCAGACCAGAGAAGTAGATTGTCGATATTACCGATCAGTATTAATTGATCGTCCTAATCAGCGAGTACTTGCCGCGTTAGATGAGCCGACTCGTCCTGAAGCTAAACTGTCACAGCATGTAAACATGGAAACATGCTGTGACATTGAAGTGACTTCAGCTTTCATAGACAGCTGATCATCACAGACATCGTCCGCGGGTCACCTCATGGATGGCCTGGCCCCCTGATTGTTGTGATTGGTCAATCAATCCAGATTGACCAATCACAGCAGAGGCAGTTGAAAAAAACTGCCTTTCACAGCTCCGATCTCCTCAGTGTAGGAAGATCTGTGAGGAGATTGGAGCTGTGTGAGCTCTGTGTGAAATAAAACATCAAACAGACCCCTATAACCCCCCCATACCCATCCTAGTGCTCCTGTCTAGGGGACATCAGCTGTCTTGGACATCTGATTGTCACCATGCAGTGATTTCTGTAAACTGTAAGCCTCCTTATGTTGCTAAACTACAACTCCCAGCATGCCCAGACAGCTGTTGGCTGTCAGGGCATGCTGGGATTTGTAGTTTTGCAACATCTGGAGGGCCACAGTTTGGAGATCACTGTGCAGTGATCTCTAAACTGTGGCCCTCCAGATGTTACAAAACTACAACTCCCAGCATGCACAAACAGCAAACTGCTGACTTGCCATGCTGGAAGTTATCGTTTATACATCTGCCATCTTCACCGGGGGGCCTCTTCTCCGCACTTCGAGCCCGAAATAGAGGCGTTGCCTTGACGACGACGCAGACGGACGTTGGTAATGAACATCCCCCTGCGTTGTCGTCAAGGCAACGTGACTATTCTGGGCCCGAAGCGCGAAGAAGAGGCCCCCCCGGTGAAGATGGCAGCCCGGAACCACTATCCCACCGGACGACCTCCACACCGGACAGTCCTGCAGCACCGGACCAGCGGAGTACCGTCCCGCCGAGCGGAGGTGAGTACAGAACTAAAGGGGGTGAGAGGGGGGGCTGGATGATGTTGAAGGCCGCAGTGGTCTTCAACCCTTCGGACCTCCAGAGGTTTCAAAACTACAACTCCCAGCAAGCCCGGACCATACAAAAGGACCCCGACGTCCTAGGGACTCTGGCTATGGCTATGGGGACCTATAAACAGGCACCACACGTGCCTCAAGCTGTTGCATAACTACAACTCCCAGCATGTCCTTTGGCCATCAGTGCATGCTGGGAGTTGTAGTTTTGCCACAGCAAGAAGCACACTGGTGACGAAACACAGTTAGGTAACAGAACCTAACTCAGTGTTTCCCCACCAGTGTGCCTCCAGCTGTTGCAAAACTACAACTCCCAGCATGCACTGACAGACCGTTTATGCTGGGAGTGTTCGTTTTGTAACAGCTGGAGGCACCCTGGTGGGGAAGCACTGAGTTTATCTGTTCCCTAACACGGCTGTCCTCACCGGTGGGCCTCCAGCTGTGGCAAAACTACAACTCCCAGCATGCACGGTCTCTGAGTCCATGTTGAGAGTTGAAGTTTTGCAACAGCTGGAGGTTTGACCCCCATAAAAATTTAAAACGTCTGGTACGGCACTGTTTGCAAAAAGGAGCCTCCGACTGTTGCAAAACAACAACTTCCAGCATTGCCGGACAGCCATTGACTGACCAGGCATGCTGGGAGTTTTGCCACAGCTGGAGGCACCCTGTTTTGGAAACACTGCTGTAGGGTATTTATGGTAGCAGAGTCAATTGTAATGCTTGCATCTGGGTCCTCCCCTATGCAAATCTCTAATTTAGTCCTCAAATGCGCATTGCGCTCTCTCACTTTGGAGCCCTGTCATATTTCAAGGAAACGGTTTAGGGACACATATGGGGTATTTCCGTACTCGGGAGAAATTGCGTTACATATTTTGGGGGCTTTTTCTAATTTTACCCCTTATGAAATGGAAAAGTTGGGGTCTACACCAGTATGTTTTTTTACACTAACATGCTGGTGTTGTCCCATACTTTTTATTTTCAAAAAAGACCCCCAAAATTTGTACGGAAATACCCCATATGTGGGCGTACAATGCTCTGCGGATGCACAACAAGGCTCAGGAGTGAGAGCGCAATATGTACATTTGAGGCCTAAATTGGTGATTTGCACAGAGGTGGCTGATAGTTGCAACGGTTCTGACATAAACACACAAAAAAAATACCCACATGTGACCCCATTTTGGAAACTGCATCCCTCATGGAACATAACAAGGGATATAAAAATCTAATTTTTCACGTGAGGTGTTAAGGTTCGCTGTACCCCCTGTTACGTTCCTGGAGGGGTGTCGTTTCCCAAATAGTGTGCCATGTGTTTTTTTTTTTTTTTTTGCTTTTCTGACACCATGGGGGCTTGCTAAATGCAACATGCCCCCCAAAAACATTTCAGCAATATTCACCCTCTAAAATCCCACAGTTGCTCTTTCCCTTTTGAGCCATGTTGTGGGCCCACAGAGCACTTTGCGTCAATATATGAGGTATTTCCATACTCAAGAGAAGTTGGGCTACAAATTTTGTGGGACTTTTTCTCCTAAGAACCCTTACAAAAATGTAAAAAAAAATTGGGCCACATGAACATGTTAGTATAAAAAATGGAAATCTTAATTTTTCTCCTCCACTTTGCTGCTGTTCCTGTGAAACACCTAAAGGGTTAACAAACTTTCTTAATGGCATTTGAATACTTTGAGGGGTGCAGTTTCTACAATGGGGTCATTTGTGGTATATTTCTCACAGAAAGGCCCCTCAAATCCACTTCAGACTTAACTGGTCCCTGAAAAATTCTGATTTTTTATTTTTCGTGAAAAGTTTGAAAAAATGCTGCTATACTTTGAAGCCCTCTAATGTCTTAAAAAAAAATAAAAACATGAAAACTTTACGATGCAAACATAAAGTACACATATTCGGGGACATTTATCATTGTTGCTTTGGTAATCGAGTTCTGTTGGCATTTTTTTCTTGCTTTTGGTTTTGCTTTTGTGTGACACATTTATTAAACTACCACAGGGGGTTGATAAATTTGGCTTACATAAGCAAAAACCAATAAATCACTTTTGAATACCATTTTTTTTTTTGCACACATAAGCAAAAACCAATAAATGACTACAGAACACAATTTTGCAGCTTTGACATTTTTTATCTATATATATATATATATATATTATATATATATATATATATTATATATATATATATATATATATATATATATATATAAATATATATATATATATATATATATATATATATATATATATCTCTCGTATGTACTCGAGTATAAGCCGACCCGAATATAAGCCGAGGCCCCTAATTTCACCCCAAAATCCCAGGAAAAGTTATTGACTCAAGTATAAGCCTAGGGTGGGAAATACATCATCCCCCCTGTCATCATCCAGACCCCCGTCATTAACACCCCCTTCATCATCACCCTGTCATCATCCCCCCTTCATCATCACCGCCTGTCATCATCCCCCCTTCATCATCACCCTGTCATCATCCCCCCTTCATCATCACCGCCTGTCATCATCCCCCCTTTATCATCACCGCCTGTCATCATTCCCCCTTCATCATCACCGCCTGTCATCATCCCCCCCTTCATCATCACCGCCTGTCATCACCCCCCCTTCATCATCCCCTTGTCATCATCCCACACCCTCCCTTCATCATCCCCTTGTCATCATCCCACACACCCCCCTTCATCATCCCCTTGTCATCATCCCCACCCCTTCATCATCCCCTTGTCATCATCCCCTTTTCATAATCCCCACCCCCCTTCATAATCCCCTTGTCATAATCCCACACCCCCCCTTCATCATCCCCTTGTCCTCATCCCCTTGTCGTCATCCCCACTCCCTTCATCATCCCCTTGTCATAATCCCACACCCCCAAAACATCATCCCCTTGTCATCATCCCCTTGTCATCATCCCCACTCCCTTCATCATCCCCTTGTCATAATCCCACCCCCCCTTCATCATCCCCTTGTTATCATCCCACACACCCCCCTTCATCATCCCCTTGTCATCATCCCCTTGTCATCAGCCCCCCCCCCCCCACCTTCATCATCACCGCTTGTCAATGTCTGATACAGTGGTCTTATGCGGACCACCAGAGGTTTCAAAACTACAACTCCCCGCAAGCCCGGGCAGCCATCGGCTGTCCGGGCTTGCTGGGAGTTGTAGTTTTGAAACCTCAGGAGGTCCGCAGGTTGAAGACCACTGCGGCCTTCAATATCATCTAGCCCCCCCTCTCACCCCCTTTAGTTCTGTACTCACATCCGCTCGGCGGGACGGTGCTCCGCTGGTCCGGTGCTGCAGAACTGTCCGGTGGGGAGGTCGTCCGGTGGGATAGTGGTTCCGGGCTGCCATCTTCACCGGGGGGGGGGCCTCTTCTCCGCGCTTCGGGCCCGAAATAGAGGCGTTGCCTTGATGACGACGCAGACGGACGTTGGTAATGAACGTCCCCCTGCGTTGTCGTCAAGGCAATGTGACTATTCCGGGCCCGAAGCGCAGAGAAGAGGCCCCCACGGTGAAGATGTCAGCCCGGAACCACTATCCCACCGGACGACCTCCCACTGCACAGTCCTGCAGCACCGGACCAGCGGAGCACCGTCCCGCCGAGCGGAGGTGAGTACAGAACTAAAGGGGGTGAGAGGGGGGGCTGGATGATGTCGAAGGCCGCAGTGGTCTTCAACCTGCGGACCTTCAGAGGTTTCAAAACTACAACTCCCAGCAAGCCCGGACAGCCGATCCCCTTGTAATCATCCCCTTGTCATCATCCCCACCCCCTTCATCATCCCCTTGTCATCATCCCCTTTTCATAATCCCCACCCCCTTCATCATCCCCTTGTCATAATCCCACACACCCCCTTCATCATTCCCTTGTCCTCATCCCCTTGTCGTCATCCCCACTCCCTTCATCATCCCCTTGTCATAATCCCACACCCCCCTTCATCATCCCCTTGTCATCATCCCCTTGTCATCATCCCCACCCCCTTCATCATCCCCGTGTCATAATCCCACACCCCCCTTCATCATCCCCTTGTCATCATCCCCTTGTCATCATCCCCACTCCCTTCATCATCCCCTTTTCATAATCCCACACCCCCCTTCATCATCCCCTTGTCATCATCCCACACCCCCCCCTTTATCATCCCCTTGTCATCATCCCCTTATCATCAGCCCCCCCCCCACTTTCATCATCACCGCTTGTCAATGTCTGATACAGTGGTCTTCTGCGGACCTCCAGAGGTTTCAAAACTACAACTCCCAGCAAGCCCGGGCAGCCATCGGCTGTCCGGGCTTGCTGGGAGTTGTAGTTTTGAAACCTCTGGAGGTCCGCAGGTTGAAGACCACTGCGGCCTTCAATATCATCTAGCCCCCCCTCTCACCCCCTTTAGTTCTGTACTCACATCCGCTCGGCGGGACGGTGCTCCGCTGGTCCGGTGCTGCAGTACTGTCCGGTGGGGAGGTCGTCCGGTGGGATAGTGGTTCCGGGCTGCCATCTTCACCGGGGGGGCCTCTTCTCCGCGCTTCGGGCCCGAAATAGAGGCGTTGCCTTGCCTTGCCTTGAGATGGCAGCCCGGAACCACTATCCCACCGGACGACCTCCCACCGCACAGTCCTGCAGCACCGGACCAGCGGAGCACCGTCCCGCCGAGCGGAGGTGAGTACAGAACTAAAGGGGGTGAGAGGGGGGGCTGGATGATGTTAAAGGCCGCAGTGGTCTTTAACCTGCGGACCTTCAGAGGTTTCAAAACTACAACTCCCAGCACGCCCGGACAGCCGATGGCTGCCCTGGCTTACTGGGAGTTGTAGTTTTGAAACATCTGGAGGTCCGCAGGCTGAAGACCACTGAGGGCGGAGAGGTCACTCGAATATAAGCCGAGGGGGGTGTTTTCAGCACGAAAAATCGTGCTGAAAAACTCGGCTTATACTCGAGTATGTACGGTATGTATGTTTTTTTTTTACCCTTTTTACCACTTTTTTTTTTCTTCTAAATGTACTAACTCATTTTTTGTCTTCTCATTTCAGATCCGTGTATCTTGTGGATTACTTTAGATTCAGGGGAGTGCAGTGATTAGCATTTTTTTGGTTTAATGTTAATAAAATGGTTAATGAGGACTTTTGGGGGAGTGTTTTTTTGGAATACATTTTTTTTAAATGTGATGTTTTTTTTTAAAATATACTTGGCAGGCTTAGTAGTGGAAGCAGTATTATAGACAGAGTCCATTATTAAGCTGAGGCTTAGCATTAGCCCCCAAAACAGCTAGCGCTAACCCCCAATTATTTCCCCGGTACCCACCACCACAGGGGTGCTGGGAGGAGGCGGTACCACCAGGCCCAGAGCCTCAAATATGGCGCTCCTGGGCCTAGGCGGTAACAGGCTGGTGTTATTTAGGCTTGGGAGGGCCAATAACAATGGTCCTTGCCCACCCTGGTAACATCAGGCTGTTGCTGCTTGGTTGGTATTTGGATAAAAATAGGGGGAACCTTATCTTTGTTTTGCATGAATAATTATTAAAAAAAAAAACGCATAGGGTTCCCCCTATTTTTATTTTCAGCCAAATACCAACCAAGCAGCAACAGCCTGATGATACCAGGGTGGGCGAGGACCATTGTTACTGGCCCTCCCCAGCCTAATTAATGCCAGCCCGTTACCGCCTAGGCCCAGGAGCGCCATATTTGATGCTCCGGGCCTATTGGCACCGGCTCTTCCCGGTACCCCTGTGGCGGTGGGTACTGGGGTAATAATTGGAGGTTAGCGCTAGCTGTGTTGGGGGCTAACACTAAGCATAGGCTTAGTAATGGATTCCGTCTATTAGACAGCTTCCACTACTAAGCCTTTCAAGTAATTAAAAAAAAAACACGTTTCAAAAAAATTTATTCCAAAAAAACACTCTCATTAACATTAAACAGGTTTAACCCCTTCAGGACCAAGCCCATTTTGGCCTTAAGGACCAGAGCGTTTTTTGCACATCTGACCACTGTCACTTTAAACATTAATAACTCTGGAATGCTTTTAGTTATCATTCTGATTCCGAGATTGTTTTTTCGTGACATATTCTACTTTAACATGGTGGTAAATTTTTGTGGTAACTTGCATCCTTTCCTTGTGAAAAATCCTAAAATTTGATGAAAAATTTGAAAATTTTGCATTTTTCTAACTTTGAAGCTCTCTGCTTGCAAGGAAAATGTATATTACAAATAAAAAAATTTTTTTATTCACATATACAATATGTCTACTTTAAGTCTGCATCATAAAAGTGACGAGTTTTTACTTTTGGAAGACACCAGAGGGCTTCAAAGTTCAGCAGCAATTTTCCAATTTTTCACAAAATTTTCAAACTCACTATTTTTCAGGGACCAGTTCAGGTTTGAAGTGGATTTGAAGGGTCTTCATATTAGAAATACCCCACAAAAGACCCATTATAAAAACTGCACCCCCCAAAGTATTCAAAATGACATTCAGTCATCATTTTAACCCTTTAGGTGTTTCACAGGAATAGAAGCAAAGTGAAGGAGAAAATTCACAATCTTCATTTTTTACACTCGCATGTTCTTGTAGACCCAATTTTTGAATTTTTACAAGGGGTAAAAGGAGAAAATGTATACTTATATTTGTAGCCCGATTTCTCTCGAGTAAGCACATACCTCATATGTCTATGTAAAGTGTTCGGCAGGCGCAGTAGAGGGCTCAGAAGGGAAAGAGCGATAAGGGAATTTTGGAGGGTAAGTTTTTCTGAAATGGTTTTTGGGGGGCATGTTGCATTTAGGAAGCCCCTATGGTGCCAGAACAGCAAAAAACCCTCACATGGCATACCATTTTGGAAACTAGACCCCTTGAGGAACATAACAAGGAATAAGGTGAGCCTTAATACCCCACAGGTGTTTCACGACTTTTGCATATGTAAATTTTTTTTTAGATTTTTCACTAAAATGTGTGTTTCCCCCCAAATTTCACATTTTTCCAAGGGTTAATAGCAGGAAATACCCCCCAATATTTGTAACCCCTTCTCTTCTGAGTATGGAGGTACCCCATAAGTTGACCTGAAGTGCACTATGGGCGAACTACAATGCTCAGAAGAGAAGGAGTCATATTTGGCTTTTTGAGAGCAAATTTTGCTCGGGGGGCATGTCGCATTTAGGAAGCCCCTATGGTGCCAGAACAGCAAAAAAAATAAAAAAACACATGGCATACCATTTTGGAAACTAGACCCCTTGAGGATTGTAATAAGGAATAAAGTGAGCCTTATTACCCCACAGGTGTTTCACGACTTTTGCATATGTAAAAAAAAATATATATAATTTTTCCACTAAAATGTGTGTTTCCCCCCAAATTTCACATTTTTGCAAGGGTTAATAGCAGGAAATACTCCCCAATATTTGTAACCCCTTCTCTTCTGATTATGGAGGTACACCATAAGTTGAACTGAAGTGCACTATGGGCGAACTACAATGCTCAGAAGAGAAGGAGCCATATTTGGCTTTTTGAGAGCAAATTTTGCTCGGGGGGCATATCGCATTTAGGAAGCCCCTCTGGTGCCAGAACAGCAAAAAAAAACCACATGGCATACCATTTTGGAAACGAGACCCCTTGAGGAACGTAACAAGGGGTACAGTGAGCATTTGCCCCCCACTGGTGTCTGACAGATCTTTGTAACAGTGGGCTGTACAAGTTTTCATTTTCACGGACCACTGTTCCAAAGATCCGTCAGACACCTGTGGGGGGGGGGGTAAATTCTCACTGCACCCCTCATTACATTTCGTGAGGGGTGTCGTTTCCGAAATGGGGTCACATGTGGGGTTTTGTTTTTTTTGCGTTTGTCAAAACCGCTGTAACAATCAGCCACCCCTGTGCAAATCACCTCAAATGTACATGGTGCGCTCTCTCTTCTGGGCCTTGTTGTGCGCCCCCAGAGCACTTTGCGCTCACATATGGGGTATCTCTGTAGTCAGGAGAAATTGCGTTACAAATTTTGGGGGGCTTTTTTACCTTTTACCTCTTCTGAAAATGTATAGGGCAACATCAGCATGTTAGTGTAAAAAATCAAAAATGTTTACACTAACATTCTGGTGTAGACCCCAACATTTCCTTTTCATGAAGGGTTAAAGAAGAAAAAGCCCCCCAAACCTTGTAACGCAATTTCTCCCGAGTACGGCGATACCCCATATGTCGCCCTAAACTGTTGCCTTGAAATACGACAGGGCTCCAAAGTGAGAGCGCCGTGCGCATTTGAGGCCTAAATTAGGGATTTGCATAGGGGTGGACATAGGGGTATTCTACGCCAGTGATTCCCAAAAAGGGTGCCTCCAGCTGTTGCAAAACTCCCAGCATGCGTGGACAGTCAACGGCTGTCCGGCAATACTGGAAGTTGTTGTTTTTCAACAGCTGGAGGCTCTGCTTTTGAAACAGTGGCGTACCAGACGTTCTTATTGGGGGAGGGGGGCTGTGTAGGGGTATGTGTATATGTAGTGTTTTTAACTTTTAATTTTATTTTGTGTTAGTGTAGTGTAGTGTAGTGTTTTTAGGGTACAGTCACATGCGCGGGGGATTACAGCGAGTTTCCCGGCGCAAAATTTGCTGCATCTCAAGATGCGAGAAACCCACCGTAAAGGCCTCGCCCATGTGAATGTACCCTGTACATTCACGGGGGGGGGGGGGGGGGGGGGGGGGTGCACCAGCTGTTGCAAAACCACAACTCCCAGCATGCATGGTCTGTTAGTGCATGCTGGGAGTTATAGTTTTGCAATAGCTGGAGGCACACAGGTTAGGAAACACTGAGTTAGAAACAGACAATGTTTCCCAACCAGTGTGTCTCCAGTTGTTGCAAAACTACAACTCCCAGCATGCCCAGACAGCTGAAGGGCATGCTGGGAGTTGTAGTTCGGCAACATCTGAAGGGCCAGATTTTGCTGAACTAAAACTCCCAGCATGCCTGGACAGTCAGTGCATACTGGGAGTTGTAGTTTTGCAACAGCTGGAAGAGCACAGATTGGAGACCATTATACAATGGTCTCCAAACTGGGGCCCTCCAGATGTTGCAAAACTACAACTCCCAGCATGCATGGTCTGTTAGTGCATGCTGGGAGTTATAGTTTTGCAACAGCTGGAGGCACACAGGTTAGGAAACACTGAGTTAGAAACATTGTTTCCCAACCAGTGTGTCTCCAGTTGTTGCAAAACTACAACTCCCAGCATGCCCAGACAGCTGAAGGGAATGCTGGGAGTTGTAGTTCGGCAACATCTGAAGGGCCAGATGTTGCTGAACTAAAACTTCCAGCATGCCTGGACAGTCAGTGCATACTGGGAGTTGTAGTTTTGCAACAGCTGGAAGAGCACAGATTGGAGACCATTATACAATGGTCTCCAAACTGGGGCCCTCCAGATGTTGCAAAACTACAACTCCCAGCATCCCCAGACAGCCAAAGGCTGTCTAGGCGTGCTGGGAGTTATAGTTTTCAGACTCCTAGAAGCAGCAGTGAAGATCTTCACTGCTGCTTCTGAGGACCATATACTTACCTGCCGGTCCCGTCGCTGCTCGTCCATGTGGCCGGTCCTGCCGCTGCTCCTCGGTCCCGCCAGGTAAGGCCGCCGGTCCCCTGATGTTCCCCCCCTATGCCGCAGGTCCCTGCGAGCCCCCGCAGCCATCGTCCCCCGTTCTGCCCGACTTCCAGGGGCGGGCAGTGCGGGGGATCTGAACTTTCACCCCAGATCACTGTGATTGGTCCACAGGGACCAATCACAGTGATCGCTGACCAGGACCATCAAAGTTGTCCCCTGCTGGAAACAGCGGGACTTCTGCCAGTTAACCCGTGCGATGCTGCGCATCGCCGGGTTAACTGAATGTCATTTATAAACGCCGGGATGCCCAAACGCACTGCACAACCCGCGTATATATATGACATTCTGCGGGAAGGGGTTAAAAAAGACGCTGGTCATTGAAGCAGTCCACCAAATCCGAAGTAGTCCACAGGATACATGGATCTGAAATGAGGAGAAAAAAAGAAAAATAGGTTAATACATTTATTGTCACCCGTCCGCGCCTGACTACAACTCCCAGCATGCCCTTACAGTAAGAGCATGCTGGGAGTTGTAGGGGGGGTGACAATCTCCCGCACCACATGACTACAACTCACAGCATGCCCTTACAGTAAGGATATGCTGGGAGTTGTACTCATGTGATGCGGGAGATTGTTACCCCCCCCCCCCCCACGCACACACTACAACTC
The DNA here is from genome assembly GCF_029499605.1 of Hyla sarda. Classification (NCBI taxonomy): domain Eukaryota; kingdom Metazoa; phylum Chordata; class Amphibia; order Anura; family Hylidae; genus Hyla; species Hyla sarda. The sequence goes on from NW_026610573.1 coordinate 133,198, forward strand.
CCAACATATCGTTATTGTAAGGACATGCTGGGAGTTGTATTTGTGCCGCAGAGGGCAGGTGACAGGCTTGTCACCTGCCCCCCTACAACTCCCAGCATGCCCTTACAGTAAGGATATGCTGGGAGTTGTAGTGTGTGTGTGTGTGGGGGGGGGGTGCGGGGGTAACCATCTCCCGCACCACATGACTACAACTCCCAGCATATCCTTACTGTAAGGGCATGCTGGGAGTTTTAGGGGGGCAGGTGAAAAGCCTGTCACCTGCCACACAACTACAACTCCCAGCATGTCCTTACAGTAAGGGCATGCTGGGAGTTGTAGTCATGTGGTGTGGGAGATTGTCACCCCCCCCCCCCCCCCCACAACTCCCAGCATGCTCTTACTGTAAGGGTATGCTGGGAGTTGTAGTTTTGCGGCAGGGGGGCAGGTGACAAGCTTGTCAACCCCCCCACGCACACAACTCTCCCAGCATGCCCTTCCTGTAAGGACATGCTGGGAGTTGTAGTCGTGCCAGCCAGGGAAGAGGGTGGTAATGCGCTCCGCTCCTTGGCTGCAGTGATCAGAGAATCACTGTAATTTCATATTTCCTGTCGTCACGTGACACGGGACCCAGCGGGAAATTTGAAATTACACCAAACTCTGCGGCGCTGTAGTAAGGAGCCCGGTGTCACGATGCCGGCTGGCAGGTAGTGGATCCTCTGTGCCAGAGAGGGATTGGCGTGGACCGTGCTAGTGGACCGGTTCTAAGCCACTACTGGTTTTCACCAGAGCCCGCCGCAAAGCGGGATGGTCTTGCTGCGGCGGTAGTGACCAGGTCGTATCCACTAGCAACGGCTCACCTCTCTGGCTGCTGAAGATAGGCGCGGTACAAGGGAGTAGGCAGAAGCAAGGTCGGACGTAGCAGAAGGTCGGGGCAGGCAGCAAGGATCGTAGTCAGGGGCAACGGCAGAAGGTCTGGAACACAGGCTAGGAACACACAAGGAACGCTTTCACTGGCACAATGGCAACAAGATCCGGCGAGGGAGTGCAGGGGAAGTGAGGTGATATAGGGAAGTGCACAGGTGAACACACTAATTGGAACCACTGCGCCAATCAGCGGCGCAGTGGCCCTTTAAATCGCAGAGACCCGGCGCGCGCGCGCCCTAGGGAGCGGGGCCGCGCGCGCCGGGACAGGACAGATGGGGAGCGAGTCAGGTACGGGAGCCGGGGTGCGCATCGCGAGCGGGCGCTACCCGCATCGCGAATCGCATCCCGGCTGGCAGCGGAATCGCAGCGCCCCGGGTCAGAGGATGTGACCGGGGCGCTGCAGCGGGGAGAGTGAAGCGAGCGCTCCGGGGAGGAGCGGGGACCCGGAGCGCTCGGCGTAACAGTACCCCCCCCCTTGGGTCTCCCCCTCTTCTTAGAGCCTGAGAACCTGAGGAGCAGACTTTTGTCTAGGATGTTGTCCTCAGGTTCCCAGGATCTCTCTTCAGGACCACAACCCTCCCAGTCCACTAAAAAAAAAGTTTTCCCTCTGACCTTTTTGGAAGCCAAGATTTCCTTGACAGAGAAGATGTCCGAGGAGCCGGAAACAGGAGTGGGAGGAACAGATTTGGGAGAAAAACGGTTGAGGATGAGTGGTTTGAGAAGAGAGACGTGAAAGGCATTAGGGATACGAAGAGAAGGAGGAAGAAGAAGTTTATAAGAGACGGGATTGATTTGACACAAAATTTTGAAAGGACCAAGATAGCGTGGTCCCAACTTGTAGCTAGGGACACGGAAGCGGACATATTTAGCGGAGAGCCATACCTTGTCTCCAGGGGAAAAAACGGGAGGAGCTCTTCTTTTCTTATCCGCGAACCTCTTCATGCGTGAAGAAGCCTGTAAGAGAGAATTTTGGGTCTCTCTCCATATAATGGAAAGGTCACGAGAAATTTCATCCACAGCGGGCAGACCAGAGGGCAAGGGGGTAGGGAGGGGGGGAAGAGGGTGACGGCCGTACACCACGAAAAATGGGGATTTGGAGGAAGATTCAGAGACCCTGAAGTTATACGAGAATTCGGCCCATGGAAGGAGATCTGCCCAGTCATCCTGGCGGGAGGAAACAAAATGTCGCAAATAATCACCCAAGATCTGGTTAATTCTTTCTACTTGTCCATTGGACTGGGGATGATATGCAGAAGAAAAATTTAATTTAATCTTGAGTTGTTTACAGAGAGCCCTCCAGAATTTAGACACGAATTGGACACCTCTATCCGATACAATCTGCGTAGGCAACCCGTGAAGACGAAAAATGTGTACAAAAAATTGTTTAGCCAACTGAGGCGCAGAAGGAAGACCAGGAAGAGGGATGAAATGTGCCATTTTGGAGAATCGATCAACGACCACCCAAATAACAGTGTTGCCACGGGAAGGGGGTAAATCAGTAATAAAATCCATACCAATCAGAGACCAAGGCTGTTCGGGGACAGGCAGAGGATGAAGAAAACCAGCGGGCTTCTGGCGAGGAGTCTTATCCCGGGCACAGATAGTGCAGGCTCGCACAAAGTCCACAACATCCGTCTCCAGAGTCGGCCACCAATAGAAGCGGGAGATGAGTTGCACAGATTTCTTGATGCCCGCATGACCTGCGAGATGGGAGGAGTGACCCCATTTGAGGATTCCGAGGCGTTGGCGTGGAGAAACAAAGGTCTTTCCTGGAGGAGTCTGCCTGATGGAGGCAGGAGAAGTGGAGATCAGGCAGTCAGGTGGAATGATGTGTTGCGGAGAGAGTTCAACTTCTGAGGCATCCGAGGAACGAGAGAGAGCATCGGCCCTAATGTTCTTATCGGCAGGACGAAAGTGAATCTCAAAATTAAATCGGGCAAAGAACAGAGACCACCGGGCCTGGCGAGGATTCAGCCGTTGGGCAGACTGGAGGTAGGAGAGGTTCTTGTGGTCGGTGTAGATAATAACAGGAAAACTTGATCCCTCCAGCAGATGCCTCCATTCCTCAAGTGCTAATTTAATGGCTAGAAGCTCTCGATCCCCGATGGAGTAGTTCCTCTCCGCTGGAGAGAAGGTCCTAGAGAAAAAACCACAAGTGACAGCATGCCCGGAAGAATTTTTTTGTAGAAGAACAGCTCCAGCTCCCACTGAGGAGGCATCAACCTCCAATAGGAAGGGTTTGGAAGGGTCAGGTCTGGAGAGCACGGGAGCCGAAGAAAAGGCAGACTTGAGTCGTTTAAAGGCGTCTTCTGCTTGAGGAGGCCAGGACTTGGGATCAGCATTTTTTTTGGTTAAAGCCACGATAGGAGCCACAATGGTAGAAAAATGTGGAATAAATTGCCTGTAATAATTGGCGAACCCCAAAAAGCGTTGGATAGCACGGAGTCCGGAGGGGCGTGGCCAATCTAAGACGGCAGAGAGTTTGTCTGGATCCATCCGTAGTCCCTGGCCAGAGACCAAATATCCTAGAAAAGGAAGAGATTGGCATTCAAACAGACATTTCTCAATTTTGGCATAGAGTTGATTGTCACGGAGTCTCTGAAGAACCATACGGACATGCTGGCGGTGTTCTTCTAGATTGGCAGAAAAAATTAGGATATCGTCCAGATATACAACAACACAGGAGTATAACAAATCACGAAAAATTTCATTGACAAAGTCTTGGAAGACGGCAGGGGCGTTGCACAGGCCAAAGGGCATGACCAGATACTCAAAGTGTCCATCTCTGGTGTTAAATGCCGTTTTCCACTCATCCCCCTCTCTGATGCGGATGAGGTTATAGGCGCCTCTTAAGTCCAATTTAGTAAAGATGTGGGCACCTTGGAGGCGATCAAAGAGTTCAGAGATGAGGGGTAAGGGATAGCGGTTCTTAACCGTGATTTTATTAAGACCGCGGTAGTCAATGCAGGGACGAAGGGAGCCATCTTTTTTGGACACAAAGAAAAATCCGGCTCCGGCAGGAGAGGAGGATTTACGGATAAAGCCCTTTTTTAGATTCTCCTGGACGTATTCAGACATGGCAAGAGTCTCTGGGGCAGAGAGAGGATAAATTCTGCCCCGGGGTGGAGTAGTACCCGGGAGGAGGTCGATAGGACAATCATAAGGCCTGTGAGGAGGTAGAGTCTCAGCTTGTTTTTTGCAGAAAACATCCGCGAAGTCCATATAGGCCTTAGGGAGACCGGTTACTGGAGGAACCACAGAGTTACGGCAAGGGTTACTGGGAACCGGTTTTAGACAGTTCTTGGAACAAGAGGACCCCCAACTCTTGATCTCCCCAGTGGACCAATCCAGGGTTGGGGAATGAAGTTGAAGCCAGGGAAGTCCAAGGAGAATTTCCGAGGTACAATTGGGAAGGACCAAAAGTTCAATCCTCTCGTGATGAGATCCGATGCTCATAAGAAGGGGCTCCGTGCGGAAACGTATGGTACAGTCCAATCTTTCATTATTTACACAATTGATGTAGAGGGGTCTGGCGAGACTGGTCACCGGGATGTTGAACCTGTTGACGAGAGAGGCCAAAATAAAATTTCCTGCAGATCCAGAGTCCAAGAAGGCCACAGTAGAGAAGGAGAAGGCAGAGGCAGACATCCGCACTGGCACAGTAAGACGTGGAGAAGCAGAGTAGACATCAAGGACTGTCTCATCTTTGTGCGGAGTCAGCGTACGTCTTTCCAGGCGGGGAGGACGGATAGGACAATCCCTCAGGAAGTGTTCGGTACTAGCACAGTACAGGCAGAGGTTCTCCATACGGCGTCGTGTCCTCTCTTGAGGTGTCAGGCGAGACCGGTCGACCTGCATAGCCTCCACGGCGGGAGGCACAGGAACAGATTGCAGGGGACCAGAGGAGAGAGGAGCCGAGGAGAAGAAACGCCTCGTGCGAACAGAGTCCATATCTTGGCGGAGTTCCTGACGCCTTTCGGAAAAACGCATGTCAATGCGAGTGGCTAGGTGAATAAGTTCATGTAGATTAGCAGGAATTTCTCGTGCGGCCAGAACATCTTTAATGTTGCTGGATAGGCCTTTTTTGAAGGTCGCGCAGAGGGCCTCATTATTCCAGGACAATTCTGAAGCAAGAGTACGGAATTGTACGGCATACTCGCCAACGGAAGAATTACCCTGGACCAGGTTCAACAGGGCAGTCTCAGCAGAAGAGGCTCGGGCAGGTTCCTCAAAGACACTTCGGATTTCCGAGAAGAAGGAGTGTACAGAGGCAGTGACGGGGTCATTGCGGTCCCAGAGCGGTGTGGCCCATGACAGGGCTTTTCCGGACAGAAGGCTGACTACGAAAGCCACCTTAGACCTTTCAGTGGGAAACAGGTCCGACATCATCTCCAGATGCAGGGAACATTGGGAAAGAAAGCCACGGCAAAACTTAGAGTCCCCATCAAATTTATCCGGCAAGGATAGGCGTAGCCCAGGAGCGGCCACTCGCTGCGGAGGAGGTGCAGGAGCTGGCGGAGGAGATGACTGCTGAAGCTGTGGTAGTAACTGTTGAAGCATAACGGTCAGTTGAGACAGCTGTTGGCCTTGTTGCGCTATCTGTTGTGACTGCTGGGCGACCACCGTGGTGAGGTCAGCGACAACTGGCAGAGGAACTTCAGCGGGATCCATGGCCGGATCTACTGTCACGATGCCGGCTGGCAGGTAGTGGATCCTCTGTGCCAGAGAGGGATTGGCGTGGACCGTGCTAGTGGACCGGTTCTAAGCCACTACTGGTTTTCACCAGAGCCCGCCGCAAAGCGGGATGGTCTTGCTGCGGCGGTAGTGACCAGGTCGTATCCACTAGCAACGGCTCACCTCTCTGGCTGCTGAAGATAGGCGCGGTACAAGGGAGTAGGCAGAAGCAAGGTCGGACGTAGCAGAAGGTCGGGGCAGGCAGCAAGGATCGTAGTCAGGGGCAACGGCAGAAGGTCTGGAACACAGGCTAGGAACACACAAGGAACGCTTTCACTGGCACAATGGCAACAAGATCCGGCGAGGGAGTGCAGGGGAAGTGAGGTGATATAGGGAAGTGCACAGGTGAACACACTAATTGGAACCACTGCGCCAATCAGCGGCGCAGTGGCCCTTTAAATCGCAGAGACCCGGCGCGCGCGCGCCCTAGGGAGCGGGGCCGCGCGCGCCGGGACAGGACAGACGGGGAGCGAGTCAGGTACGGGAGCCGGGGTGCGCATCGCGAGCGGGCGCTACCCGCATCGCGAATCGCATCCCGGCTGGCAGCGGAATCGCAGCGCCCCGGGTCAGAGGATGTGACCGGGGCGCTGCAGCGGGGAGAGTGAAGCGAGCGCTCCGGGGAGGAGCGGGGACCCGGAGCGCTCGGCGTAACACCCGGGCTGACATAACACTGCAGCCACCCGGGACTCCCTCAGCCAGGCAGGGAGATGTGCAGAAGCCGTCCCTGCCATCTCTCGGTGTGTACCGCAGTGCTGAGGGATGACAGGGACGGCACCTACACATCTCCCTGACGGCTGTGGGAGTCCCGTGGGGGGCAGCTGAGTTACGTCAGCCCGGGCTCCTTACCAGGCGCTGCGGAAATAAAAGTTGACGGAGCCCGGGCGGCTGAAGTGAGGTTAGCCCGGGCACCTTACCACGGTGCCGCAGGATATCTTAGGAGCCCGGGAGGGTGCAGACTGATGCCAGCCCGGGCTCCTTTTAACATCTAGCGGAGCCGCGGAGCTTTTAGTCCCTAATGTAATATCAAATTTCCCGTGATTGGCTGCTCGGTCCTGGCCAATTACGGGACCCAGCGGGAAATATGAAATTACATTAAGGGAAATAGAAACTCCACTGCGCCGAGGTTTGTTAAAAGGAGCCCAGGCTGGAGTCAGTCTTCAGCCGCCCGGGTTCCTCCGATTCTATCCCCGCTACCCTAATACAATGATGGGGATGGGGACACTGCATTGTCCGCCCGCTACAATACTACAACTCCCAGCATGCCCTCACTGTATGGACATGCTGGGAGTTGTAGTCTTGCAACAGGTAGCAGACAGATGGGAGATGTGCAGCGCAGGCGGGTGGGAAACAAGGGGGGGATGTCATTATGTTAGGGTAGCGGGGTTAGAATCAGACAGAGCTGGGCGGCTGCAGAGTGATGCCAGCCCGGGCTCCTTTGTACAGTTGCAATATATTTCCCGCTGGAGCTGTGATCACGGCTGCCAGCGGGAAATATAAAATTTGCTCTCAAAAGCCGTTTTGTGTGCCAGCTCCGAGCTGGCTTATATTTATGCAGTTTTTGAGGGCTTGCGACTTTTTATGCGACTTTCGCACTTGATAAATCACTGACCATTGCAAAGTAAAAAATAAAATTTACTTTCGTACGCTTTTTTGTAGCTTTTTGCCTACAGCCAAAAGTCGCACAAAAAATTGCTTAAGTGCTAATGCGACTTTTTCTGCGACTTTTGTAAGCAAAAAAAGAGCTCTAAATCCCTTGATAAATGTCCCCCATTGTATTTGTGAATCAATATATAATTTGGAATGTCCATTTTCCTTACAGGCAGAAAAATGCAAAATTTTCTATATTTTGGGATTTTTCAACAAGAAAAGATTCAAGTAACGACAAAAATTACCACTATGTTAAAGTAGAATATGTCACGAAAAAACAATCTCAGAATAAGAATGAAAAGTAAAAGCATCTCAGAGTTATTCATATATAAAGTGACAGTGGTCAGATTTGCAAAAATTTTATTTTATTTAAAATAAAATTTTTTTTTGTAAAATGGGAAAAGAGGGGGAATTCATTTTTTTAAACATATTTGGTAGAATAGTCTGAATGACTAAAATATAACGTTAATGACTCCATACGGTGAACGACATAAAACATAAAAATAACAAAGTCCAATGCTGAATTGTGATCACATCCCGGAAAAAAAAAAAAAAAGGAATAAAAAGTCATCAAAAATCACATATATACAAATGTGGTACCGATGAAAACAACAAATCACAGATTAAGTGCCCATACAAGCATAACCATATGAATAAAACATGTCCAGGGATTAACCCCTTGGGTACGGAGGGTTTTCCCGTTCTTGCACTTTAGTTTTTTCCTCCTTACCTTTTAACCCCTTCCCGCAGAATGTCATATATAAAAATAACTGGCAGAAGTCCCGCTGTTTCCAGCAGGGGACAACTTCTGCTTCACCCCCAGGACCATCCATTGATGGTCCTGGTCAGCGATCACTGTGATTGGTCCCTGTGGACCAATCACAGTGATCTGGGGTGAAAGTTCAGATCCCCCGCACTGCCCGCCCCTGGAAGTCGGGCAGAACGGGGGACGAAGGCTGCAGGGGCTCGCGGGGACCTGCGGCATTTGGGGGGAACACGTGGGGACCGGCGGACTTACCTGATCCAGCGGCGGGACCGAGGAGCAGCGCGGGACCGGCCACGTGGACGAGCAGCGACAGGTAAGTATGTGGTCCTCAGAGGCAGCAGTGAAGATCTTCACTGCTGCTTCTAGGAGTCTGAAAACTACAACTCCCAGCATGCCTAGACAGCCTTTGGCTGTCTGGGCATGCTGGGAGTTGTAGTTTTGCAACAACTGGAGACACACTGGTTGGGAGACATTGTCTGTTTCTAACTCAGTGTTTCCTAACCTGTGTGCCTCCAGCTGTTGCAAAACTATAACTCCAAGCATGCACTAACAGACCATGCATGCTGGGAGTTGTGGTTTTGCAACAGCTGGTGCACCCCCCCCCCCCTGTGAATGTACAGGGTACATTCACATGGGCGAGGCTTTTACAGTGGGTTTCTCGCATCTTGAGATGCAGCAAATTTTGCGCTGGGAAACTCGCTGTAATCCCCCGCCCATGTGACTGTACCCTAAAAACACTACACTACACTAACACAAAATAAAATAAAATAAAAAGTTAAAAACACTACATATACACATACCCCTACACAGCCCCCCTCCCCCAATAAGAACGTCCGGTACACCACTGTTTCCAAAGCAGAGCCTCCAGCTGTTGAAAAACAACAACTCCCAGTATTGCCGGACAACCGTTGACTGTCCACGCATGCTGGGAGTTTTGCAACAGCTGGAGGCACCCTGTTTGGGAATCACTGGCGTAGAATACCCCTATGTCCACCCCTATGCAAATCCCTAATTTAGGCCTCAAATGCGCACGGCGCTCTCACTTTGGAGCCCTGTCGTATTTCAAGGCAACAGTTTAGGGCGACATATGGGGTATCGCCGTACTCGGGAGAAATTGCGTTACAAGGTTTGGGGGGCTTTTTCTTCTTTAACCCTTCATGAAAAGGAAATGTTGGGGTCTACACCAGAATGTTAGTGTAAAACAAATTACATTTTTTACACTAACATGCTGATGTTGCCCTATACTTTACATTTTCACAAGAGTTAAAGGGAAAAAAGCCCCCCAAAATTTGTAACGCAATTTCTCCCGACTACAGAGATACCCCATATGTGAGCGCAAAGTGCTCTGGGGGCGCACAACAAGACCCAGAAGGGAGAGTGCGCCATGTACATTTGAGGTGATTTGCACAGGGGTGGCTGATTGTTACAGCGGTTTTGACAAACGCAAAAAAAACAAAACCCCACATGTGACCCCATTTCGGAAACGACACCCCTCACGGAATGTAATGAGGGGTGCAGTGAGAATTTACCCCCCCACAGGTGTCTGACGGATCTTTGGAACAGTGGTCCGTGAAAATGAAAACTTGTACAGCCCACTGTTCCAAAGATCTGTCAGACACCAGTGGGGGGCAAATGCTCACTGTATCCCTTGTTACATTTCTCAAGGGGTCTCGTTTCCAAAATGGTATGCCATGTGGGGTTATTTTGCTGTTCTGGCACCATAGGGGCTTCCTAAATGCGATATGCCCCCCGAGCAAAATTTGCTCTCAAAAAGCCAAATATGACTCCTTCTCTTCTGAGCATTGTAGTTCGCCCATAGTGCACTTCAGGTCCACTTATGGGGTACCTTCATACTCAGAAGAGAAGGGGTTACAAATATTGGGGAGTATTTCCTGCTATTAACCCTTGCAAAAATGTGAAATTTGGGGGAAACACACATTTTAGTGGAATTTTTTTTTTTTTTTTTTTACATATGCAAAAGTCGTGAAACACCTGTGGGGTAATAAGGCTCACTTTATTCCTTGTTACATTCCTCAAGGGGTCTAGTTTCCAAAATGGTATGCCATGTGTTTTTTTTTTTGCTGTTCTGGCACCATAGGGCTTCCTAAATGCGACATGCCCCCCGAGCAAAATTTGCTCTCAAAAAGCCAAATATGACTCCTTCTCTTCTGAGCATTGTAGTTCGCCCATAGTGCACTTCAGGTCAACTTATGGGGTACCTCCATACTCAGAAGAGAAGGGGTTACAAATATTGGGGAGTATTTCCTGCTATTAACCCTTGGAAAAATGTGAAATTTGGGGGGAAACAAAATATTTTTTTTTTTACATATGCCAAAGTCGTGAAACACCTGTGGGGTATTAAGGCTCACTTTATTCCTTGTTATGTTCCTCAAGGGGTCTAGTTTCCAAAATGGTATGACATGTGAGGGTTTTTTGCTGTTCTGGCACCATAGGGGCTTCCTAAATGCAACATGCCCCCCAAAAACCATTTCAGAAAAACGTACTCTCCAAAATCCCCTTGTCGCTCTTTCCCTTCTGAGCCCTCTACTGCGCCCGCCGAACAATTTACATAGACATATGAGGTATGTGCTTACTCGAGAGAAATTGGGCTACAAGTATAAGTATACATTTTCTCCTTTTACCCCTTGTAAAAATTCAAAAATTGGGTCTACAAGAACATGCGAGTGTAAAAAATGAAGATTGTGAATTTTCTCCTTCACTTTGCTTCTATTCCTGTGAAACACCTAAAGGGTTAAAATGATGACTGAATGTCATTTAGAATACTTTGGGGGGTGCAGTTTTTATAATGGGGTCTTTTGTGGGGTATTTCTAATATGAAGACCCTTCAAATCCACTTCGAACCTGAACTGGTCCCTGAAAAATAGTGAGTTTGAAAATTTTGTGAAAAATTGGAAAATTGCTGCTGAACTTTGAAGCCCTCTGGTGTCTTCCAAAAGTAAAAAGTCGTCACTTTTATGATGCAAACATAAAGTAGACATATTGTATATGTGAATAAAAAAAATTTTTATTTGTAATATACATTTTCCTTACAAGCAGAGAGCTTCAAAGTTAGAAAAATGCAAAATTTTCAAATTTTTCATCAAATTTTAGGATTTTTCACAAGGAAAGGATGCAAGTTACCACAAAAATTTACCACCATGTTAAAGTAGAATATGTCACGAAAAAACAATCTCGGAATCAGAATGATAACTAAAAGCATTCCAGAGTTATTAATGTTTAAAGTGACAGTGGTCAGATGTGCAAAAAACGCTCTGGTCCTTAAGGCCAAAATGGGCTTGGTCCTGAAGGGGTTAAAGATCACAACCCCACAAAATCCATATGATGGCTTATTTTTTGCACGTATACCATTGACTGTGCGGTTTAATTAACTATATATTTTTATAATTCTGACATTTCTGCATGCGGCGATACCATATATGTTTATTTACACAGTTTTTGGATTTTTTTTTTACGGAAAAAGGGGGGTGATTCAAGCTTTTTTCACTTTTTTTTTTCAATGTTATAGCTCCCATAGGGACCTATAACACTGCACACACTGATCTTTTACATTGATCAATGGTTTCTCATAGGAAACCATTGATCAATGATTCTGCCGCTTGACTGCTCATACCTGGATCTCAGGCACTGAGCAGTCATTTGGCGTTCGGACAGTGATCAAGTTGAACGCTGCATCTAAAGGGTTAATAGCGCGCGAAACCACGATCAGTGCTGCTCGCTATTAGCCTCGGCTCACGGCTGTTGTTAGGGGCCTGGCCCGACCCGCTATGATGCTGGGCCACGGCGTGGCCCCGCATTATAGAAAGGTGGTGGGCGGAGGGCGTATAGGTATGCCCTCCGTCCCCAACAGGTTAAAGGAGATCTTTAGTGCTTATAACTTATACCCCAACCTAAGGATAGGGGATGAGTTATAAATCGCGGGGGGGTCCGGGCACTGGGGCCCCCCGCGATCTCCTGTATGGGGCCGTGGCAATGAACAGGAAAGGGGGCATTCTGTTCCCGCATGACGCGGCAGCCGGCACGCCCTTCCATGACTCCCATAGAAATACATGGAGGGGCGTGCCCGCTGCCGCGTCAAGCGTGGACGGAACGCCCCCTTTCCTGTACATAACTGTGGCCCCGTACAGAAGATGGCGGGGGGCCCGATCGCTCGTACCCCCCTGTGATCTATAACTTATACCCTATCCTTAGGATGGGGGATAAGTTATAAGCACTACAGATCTTCTTTAAATGTGAGTGCAGGTGCAGTGACCATGCCGGCGTATAAGATGACTTGGCGTATAAGACGACCCCCAACTTTGCCGTGCTGGGAGTTGTAGTTTCACAACAGCTGGAGGCACCCTGGTTTTTAGTATACAGTATTAGTTTTTACTTGCTCTGGCCGGCCCCCGCCTGCAGCTACACACAGGAGCCCGCCCGGGCAGATAGTCAGAAGTTTTCCTATCCCGGACCTCAATACCCGGCGTATAAGACGACCCCCGGCTTTTCAGAAGAAAATTTGGGGTTAAAAAGTCGTCTTATACGCCGGGATATACGGTATTTATATATTTTTAACCCCTTCAGGACAGGTTTTTTCATTTTTGCACTTAGTTTTTACCTCCTCACCTTCTTAAAATCATAACACTTTCAATTTTCTACATACAGAGTCCTATAAGGGCTGTTTTTTTGTACCACCTATTGTACTTTGTAATGACATCAATCATTTCACCACAAAATCTACGGAAAAACTAGGGGGAAAAAAAAAAAACTCCATTCTGATTTTTTTTTTTTAGGGGGTTCAGATTCTACACAGTGCACTTTTCGGTAAAAATGACACCTTATATATATTCTGTAGATCCATACGATTAAATTGATACACAGCTTATTAAGGTTTGATTTTGTTTTACTTCTGTTAAAAAAAAATTATTACTTTTACACCAAAATTAGTACGTTTAAAATTGTCCTCTTCTGACCTCTATAACTTTTTTTTTTATTTTTCCGTATACAGCAAACAATTAGCCCTCATACAGTTTAAAACATACTTATATTGTTCAAAAAGTTAGATTTTTTTTTGAAGCAGTACAAAAAGAGTAAAGCGTTTACCCAAGCATTGACCCGCAGTATAAAAAGAACATGTCAGTGAATAAAAACGAAAACCCTCAAAAGTTGCCAAATTGTGGTTTTCTTTTCAATTTCCAGCCGTAAATAATATATATATATTTTTTTATAGTACCGTACATTTTATGTTACCGTACATTACAAAGTACAGTTGGTCGCAAAATAAACAACAACTTATATTGGTCTTTGGGTGGAAAATTAAAAGATTTATGGCTCTTAGAAGGGGAGGAGGAAAAAATGAAAATGTAAAAATGAAAATGTCCTTTGTCCTCAAGACCAAAAAGGGCTGTGACCCTGAAGGGGTTAAAACTGTAATCTTCAAATCCTTTGTAAACCCCCAGTATAACTGTACATAGTGTAAGTAAAGTACAGTACAGCCATTACAATGGATACACATACACGTGATGTCATCTGCTGTGACATCACACATCAAAGAGACTTTCTCCAGGGTAGAATCCAATCCCTAACACTTATTTCCTCGGTTCGGCGGGTGAACACGTTCTCCTACTAGACCTGCGCTTATTTTGCAAATTGAAGAGAATTTTGTCTATTTAGGCAAAAGGATCCTGTAAGGACGGTGACCATGAAGCTAAGAGGTAGGAATAATGAAAACTTCCTAAATTTCAGTTTATAAATGGATTTAACATGAATGTATTAGTGTAAAGTTAATATAGTAGAGTGCAGTAAAGTTACTGATGTTCTCTTGTACAGTCTATCCTGGGTGGCTTTAAAGGGGGGCTTCCCCAGCGTTCGGCACATTTTGTTCCAAACGCTTGGAGCGGGCGGCGGGGGTTGTGACATTAGGGCCACACCCCCTCAATGTAAGTCTATGGGAAGGTTGTGGTGTTACCTCACGAGGGGCGTGGCCGTGAAGTTGCGACCCCGTCGAATGCTGAACGAACGCTGGGTGCTGCACAGAGATCGCTGGGGTACCAGCTGCGGGACCCCTGCAATCAGACATCTTATCCCCTATCCTTTGGGTAGGGGATAAGATGTCTAGAGGCAGAGTACTCCTTTAAGTCTCTTACAGCAATTGAGCAAATGTTTATTCCTGTGAGATAAATGATTTCAGTTTGTGAATCAATGCTTTAAGTATTTTGCCTTCTAAAAGAAAACATGGGAAGCTACTCTGATATTAGTGAAATAATATAATAATAGTAGTAATATAATTATAATAACAATGTTTTAGTCACACATAAGTTTAAAAAAAGCTTCATACAGTGACAATACAGTGATCCATGACATCTAATCTTCTAGCATATAGCCTATAAAATATTGATAGTTTGCCGTATAAATTATAGTTTTAACAAAAAAAGTATATATATGTATATATATATATATACATATATATGAACATATGTATTTACATATATATATACATAAATACATGAATGAATATAGGTCTAATATATTGTATACTTTTGCTATTTTGCAGATATCCCAGTTCTATCGGTGCCTGTCGTGTGTCTCATACATTACGTGACGAGTTTCCTTTGGCGGTATACTAACCTATATCATTATAAGGTCACTCCACCATATTATGAGATCCATAAAATACCTGGGAAGAAGATTAAGCACCGTGGTCAGCGAGCAGATGTGGCTATTGACATGGCTTTAGGTGACAATTCAGACCCACATGAATCCAGGCACAGCGATCATGTGACAGTCACCATGGCGGATAACCAGATGGATTTACCAACAACCTCTGAAGATGCCTCGGAGCCCAAAGTGTCTTGGCTGCAGCGGACTTGGCAATATGCTAAAAGCAAACTGAAGTGGCCCAATTATGTATCCAATGTTTGGGTTGGAGCATGGGCCATGGCCAAATGGACAGTAACCGGCATGATGACCACATTCAAGATGCCATTTTACTTCCTACATACACAGCTAAGAAGTATTACAGCAAAGGCCATTGACGATCAATGTGAACCAATTTAACAAGACGGCTGATTGGGTCACACAAGATCTACATATGGTTGGGGGTGGGGGTGGGGAGGAGCCCGAAATGCAGCCACCTCCACGTGGTGGGCTCTGGGTCACTTGATACATTAACAAGTGAGCGAGGAGCTGCATAATTCAAGGCACATTTCCCATATAGGACATACAGCTTGTAATGGAGACAGAAGATATTGACCACCTAGAGATACATTTTGCACATAAGTGGGAAAACAAGCCCCCCTATTGGATGATTAAGGAATCAGAGATATGTAGAAGGGGAGATGTGGATTCCCAGGAATGGAGGATGACAATATATCTCTAGCATAATATCTCTGGATAAGTGGATATGGTGGAAACAGTATCATTATTACAATTATTTTTAACCCCTTAAGGACCTGCAATGTAAATGTACATTTGCATTGCCATCTTCTGGGATCACCACGTCTCTGGATGCGGTGATTGGACTGGGATGGCTGTTGTTATCTAAAAGCAGCCACCTCGGCATATCGCCCAGGGGGGGTCCCGGGAATCCCCCCTTGGCGGCAATCGCTGTGATTCGTCAGTCAATACTGACCGGTGAATCACGGCTTTTCCAGGCCAAATGGGTCACTGGTGACCAAGGAAATATGGGTGATTGGTGCTGTCCGAGACAGCACCAATCACCATTGCCCAGCAGGAGTGAGGTGGCACTGGTGCCACCTCACGATCATGGTGATTGGTCGGCTGAGACCAGCTGAAGAATCACGGCATCTTCTGGGCTGTCCTGACGGCACCCGTTCCACCCCTAGTCTGGAGGGCGAGAGCGGGTACCGACCATGTAGTGTGCAGCGGCGGGGATAGCATACTGGCGGTGGCAGGAAATGACTGGCAGCAGCAGCAGGAGGTGAGGCCTGTGTGCCTCCTACTGTTTCATAACTACAACTCCCAGCATGCACAGCCAAAGGGCATGCTGGGAGTTGTAGTTATGTAACAGCTGGAGATACCCTGGTTGGGAAACACTGTGCTGTACAGATGAAGTGGGGCCAGTATGAGAATAGCTCTTAGTGTAAGATTATATGGGAATGGTCCTAACCTTTGAAGTGGGAACTTGCACTTAATGCAGATTCCATTTCTTTGGAGCCAAAAGCAACACGAGTTGTGTGTCTCATCTTGCTCCTCCGCTGCTGCTGAAGCCTTCCTCATCTATGCCGTCTGCAGAGTTTTTGTGATCTGGAGTATTGTTATTGGAAGTCTCCTTGGAAGCTCTGGAAGACGGATATCATGGTAGAGACGTCTGTGCTGAGAAACGAAGTTCCCGAAAAAACTTTTTGAAGGAGATTTATCTTTTTTTTTTTTTTTACTTACTTTTTCTTACATGCTACCTATCAAAAAGTCATACGACCTTGATAAATAAATTGCACGTAAGCAAAACCCGGGAAACCCACTTGCAAAAGCATTTTTTTAAATCAGAAAAGTAGATAAAGTTCCTTATCTACCCTTTATTACCAGTAGTGTTTCTAGAGAGTGACGGGGAAGGGGGGGGGGGGGGGGAGGGGGGTTGGGGCGTACTGCATTGGATGAAGCTGTATTACTTTTTTTTTTAAAGGAAAATTTTAGTGCCACATATGGGTTATTTACGTAGTCTGTAAAAATCTTACACAACTATTTTGTGCCTTATTCTATTTTAACACAACATTTTCAAATTTAGTGGGTACGCCAGCATGTACGTGTCCTACAATTAACAAGGTGTGCAGTGTGTATTTTTAACCTTAAAATTAATAGAGTTGTTATATAATTAAAGTTTTCTATAATTAACATTAACCTTTGTGCTCTCCCGGTACAGGACCGGTCCTGTACCATCCTTAAGTCCCCTCAGGAAGAGTCCCTTAGGTCCATAGGGCTCTCCTGCAGCGCTCCCCCCTTGTTGTCTCATAAATGCAGTGTATATTCATTATGTGTTTTTATAGTTCATATGTATAAAGTTGTACAGTTTGTATAAAATGCATAGGACCTTCCTTGGTCATGTGATCTACTGTCATGTGATATACCCAGAGTTCCATGGGCACAGGAGCTCCAAGCATTAGCAACCAATGGGCTTTTGTCCAGCCCCCTAGTATATAAGTGGCTGTAGTCTCTATACTCTCTCTTATCTCTTGGACTCAAAAGGAAGCACAAAGTCCTGTATACTACAAATTCATCTCATCAAGGCCAAAGCCTAAAGAAATGCAGCCACTTCTAAACCGTAAGTTACAATTCTCTCTACAAATCCAGTGACTACTCCTCAGCTAAGGAATATATCAGTAGCACAATGGTCTGCCTAAATATCTCAATAATAACAAGTCCAAGCAAACATGTGAGGTGTCCTGTGTCACGGTTGCCTCTGAAGGAACTGCATAATTGTAAAGACTGTTCCCTAAACATTTCAAGTAAAAGTTCCAGTTTATTCAGAATCCTTGCTGTGGACATTCCTTTATTACAAACCATTTTTGGGTTGGTTGACGGCGGTTACTATACCGGAATAACCACATACTCGCGTCACGAACACTAAGGGGTTAACAACATCTTGCCCCCAGGATTTATACCACCTGCTACATACTGCAACACCCCAGTCACCACATTTCTTTTGGCGTCCTACGAACAGGATACGGGTGTGTGCCTTTAATAATTCAGCCACCCAGGCCACCCACAATGAAAAACGGGTGTATGCCGTGATTGCAAGTGCCACTAGTCATCCCCCTGTGCAGGAATATGTATAGAAAACTGTCCAGGATTGTCGCAATCCGCGACCGAAAATACGCCCAAAAGTGTACAGGACATTGTTGCTGAAATTGTGCTTTGCCGGGGTGCTAGAAAAAGTAAGGGGGAGGTGAAGAATATTGTATTGTGGCCATGGGTAAGATTAGGAACGAAGCCATGTTACGTGCTTCAGTACAAAAGTACCTGAAGTCTCCTCAGCGGCCAATTTGAGTATGTTCCTGTTTTCATAATATGTGCCCTACTATTTGGTCCCATTACCCTGATGGGTTTGTTCTTACCTTCTTTGTTTCTTGCTCCTTTGAATTGTTTTATTGTATTGTAAAACTTAATGAAATGATCTAATTAAAAAAAAAAATACCTGAAGGGGTTAAGGAAGAACCCAAGAAGCGCGCCAAGATGTCCCATGCTGGATATCATGTAGCAGCGTCTATGCCGAAGTGGAACTGTTGTCTGACTTCCTGTGGGACAGGAAGTCAGAGCTGCACCAATGACGTCCTTCCGGCCGGCCGGCATTTTGTTGAAGCCTCTTATAAAAGGCACCATGCGGCCATCCCTCTTCAGTCCGGAAATGGCAGAGAGGTGTACAGACATGGCGCAGCCCACCAGAGCACGTGAAGAGAGCAACAAGATGGCTGCGGAGCAGCGGAAAGTTACAGTGGCTGCAGCGCAGCTGTTCCATGACCTAGCTGACCATTTGCAGCAATTGCCCCTTGGGGCCGAGGAGGCCTGCAAGCTGCCCCCGCTTCCAGAGGACGATGAATGGCAAGCTACCCCAAAAAGGGGATCACCACAGTCTTCAGCAGCAGCATCGCCGGTGAGATTGTTCCCTCGCCACAGATCCTGGGGATCCTGGGCGGAGATTGCAACCGAGGAGTCAGATGTAAGTACGCCGGCCGAGGCCGCATTTTCTACGCCTTCAGCCCCGACAGGGAACCCCCAGGGCAGAAGTCTGTTCCAGTTAGAGCACGCTCACAGTCACCCCTTCTCCTTCAATGGGTGTTCGGCGACGAGCCAGAGTTTGTCCCGTACTTGTGGGACCATGTCCTTCCCCTGCCAGGGAAGTCCCATCCACCAGTTCCCACAGTACAGGCTGAGAGAGCCCGCAGAGAGGCCGAAATAGCCAGCATCATTGAGAAATTAAAAGCCCAGCACAGAGAGAGGTATGGGCCTAAGCAGTTGCCCTATGAAGTACAAGTAGAGCAGCAGCAGGATACTAAAAGGCTGGAAGCCCTCTATATAAGCAAGTTGGACTATCCACAAGTGGGTGAGCCACCCTTGGAGCGCCGACTCGCCACAGTTATAAAATTTGATAAAGTACGTGGCTTTGGCACCCTCCAAGACTGCCAGCATGGAGGAACCATGCTAGTAAATAGGAAAGTCGTTCAGCGGGACTGCCTGCCTCCAGCACTCCACTCCTTAGAAGCAGGGGAGATAGTGGAATATACCCCGGTAAAAAGTCTGCGGGGAGAATGGGCGGCAGCCATAACCAGGCCCAAGAATCCCACTCAAATACCCTTTACGTATTTTCCGTCGGACGACTGGGACATAGATCCCCATTGAATTCGGCCGATAAGGTGGAAGAAGAAATGTATTTGTCCGAGGCGCCCATCATGGCTCCTAAATTTATGAGGAGAGAGAGAAAAGGAAAAAAGGGGGGAGGCTCAAGCTAAATGTAAAGCATAACACAAAAGGGTGCTATCTGGCTCATAAAACAATAAGCACAATAATAACCAGACTAAATAGCCATAAAGGATGCATACCCAATATCATATAATGCAAGAAAATGTAAACTTTATTATAACACATATGACACAAAGTAAGGAAAAACACTCTAAAAACACTTAAAAAGGCTCAGAAGAGCCGCACTACAACAGTGGGACCAATTGTGGTCACCACAGGACATGGGAAGAAAAATGAAAGGGACCCCTCCTGTCACTCACCAAATAAGTAACAATAAAACACAAATGACAAAAAAGGGCAATGACAAATGGGCTTCTTTATTGGACATGGGCTTACTGGGACACTTTCCCTCCTTCCTCCGTCTGTGGATCGTCCACTGTGTTTGTATATTAGTGTACTGAGTATTACATTCTTGCACCTGCTTCCCTGAGTAACATTCATCGCATTGTACCATTTACCATTTGGGGACTGGCATGCACAGTTTGTTGACTGTCCACTACTTTTTTGTCATTTGTGTTTTATTGTTACTTATTTGGTGAGTGACAGGAGGGATCCCTTTCATGTTTCTTCCCATGTCCTGTGGTGACCATAATTCGTCCCACTGTTGTAGTGTGGCTCTTCTGAGCCTTTTTAAGTGTTTTTAGAGTGTTTTCCTTGCTTTGTGTCATATGTGTTATAATAAAGTTTACATTTTCTTGCATTATATGATATTGGGTATGCATCCTTTATGGCTATTTAGTCTGGTTTTTATTGTGTAAATTTATGAGGAGGTCCAGTCCTGAATCTTCACTTACAGAAAATGTGCCCAGGCGTACTCCCCCAGAGGAGGTGAGGCCTAACCAACGGGCACCAACTTATGTGCCTAGGCCTACTCCACGCCGGAGGTGAGGCCTAATCAGCACGCACCGACCGATGTGCCGTGGCCTACTCCACCTAAGGAAGTGTGGCCGAACCAGCTGGCACCTACAGCTGTACCAGCGGCATCAGCCTCTGAAGTCAATGTGGTGGTCAATGTTAATCCGACCATAACACAGTCCTGGCTGACCAATGTAGCCTGGAGGGAAACCCAACCTCGTGCTCCCAGATATATATCACAAAGCAGGAAGCACACCGACAGGCGAGGTTGGGAAGCAAGAAGAACCAATTTCAAATTTTTAGCATTCTACTAAATGTGTGGTACACTAATACCTTCTTTATTGTTTCAGGTTATCATTATCCGCAACAGTTCAAGTCAAGTGCCTGGCAGGACTGTGCAAAGAAGTTTCACCATTTGTAAAGTAACCATTTTCGTAAGTTTGTGCCCGGCTCTGGCCGAGAGACTCCTTGCCCTAGGAGATCCTATTAAGTCTTGTGCCCAGCTATAGCCATGATCCTAACCAAAGACTCCATAATGTAGGTGGATTGCTGAGCCTTACATGCACGTTATTGTATATGTGATAAAAGTAATATATATTTTGTGCACTATTTGGCACTCAAAAATATCAGGTAAATTTAACCTGACCATCTTAATTATTTGCTGCTGGTATTTAACCTTTGTGCCTACAAGCAACAAAAGTTATGTTCACCTAAAATGTAATAAAATGTAAATGGTGTCACGATTCGGCTGGCTGGAGGTGGATCCTCTGTGCCAGAGAGGGATTGGCGTGGACCGTGTTGGTGGACCGGTTCTAAGTTGCTACTGGTATTCACCAGAGCCCGCCGCAAAGCGGGATGGTCTTGCAGCGGCGGTAGCAACCAGGTCGTATCCACCAGCAACGGCTCAACCTCTCTGACTGCTGAAGATAGGCGCGGTACAAGGGAGTAGACAAGAGCAAGGTCGGACGTAGCAGAAGGTCAGGGCAGGCAGCAAGGATCGTAGTCAGGGGCAACGGCAGGAGGTCTGGAACACAGGCTAGGAACACACAAGGAAACGCTTTCACTGGCACAATGGCAACAAGATCCGGCGAGGGAGTGCAGGGCAAGTGAAGTATAAATAGGGAGTGCACAGGTGAACACACTAATTAAGCCAGCTGCGCCAATCAGTGGCGCAGTGGCCCTTTAAATTGCAGAGACCCGGCGCGCGCGTGCCCTAAGGAGCGGGGCCGCGCGCGCCGGGACAAGACCGACGGAGAGCGAGTCAGGTACGGGAGCCGGGATGTGCATCGCGAGCGGGCGCCTCCCGCAACGCGAATCGCATCCCGGCTGAGAGAGGTATTGCAGCGCACCCGGTCAGCAGGTCTGACCGGGGCGCTGCAAATGCGAGGATGATGCGAGCGCTCCGGGGAGGAGCGGGGACCCGGAGCGCTCGGCGTAACAGTACCCCCCCCTTGGGTCTCCCCCTCTTCTTGGAGCCTGAGAACCTGAGGACAAGACTTTTGTCTAGGATGTTGTCCTCAGGTTCCCAGGATCTCTCTTCTGGACCACAGCCTTCCCAATCCACCAAGAAATTTTTTTTCCCTCTGACCGTCTTGGAGGCCAGAATCTCCTTCACGGAGAAGACGTCAGAAGAACCGGAAACAGGAGTGGGAGAAACAAGTTTGGGAGAGAAGCGGTTAATGATGAGTGGTTTAAGGAGAGAGACATGGAAGGCATTGGGAATACGAAGAGAAGGAGGAAGAAGGAGTTTGTAAGAGACAGGGTTAATCTGGCACAAGACTTTGAAAGGACCAAGATAGCGTGGTCCCAGTTTGTAACTGGGGACACGAGAGCGGACATATTTAGCGGAGAGCCATACCTTGTCTCCGGGAGCAAAAATGGGGGGAGTTCTTCTTTTCTTATCGGCAAACCTTTTCATGCGGGATGAAGCCTGTAAAAGAGAATTTTGGGTCTCTTTCCATATGGTGGAAAGATCACGAGTCACTTCATCCACAGCGGGCAAACCAGAGGGCAAGGGAGTAGGGAGGGGGGGAAGAGGGTGACGGCCGTACACCACGAAAAATGGGGACTTAGCAGAAGATTCGGAGACTCTGAAGTTGTATGAGAATTCGGCCCATGGTAGAAGATCTGCCCAGTCATCCTGGCGGGAGGAAACAAAATGCCGTAAATAGTCACCCAGGACCTGGTTAATTCTTTCTACTTGCCCATTGGATTGGGGATGATAAGAAGAAGAGAAGTTTAATTTAATCTTGAGCTGTTTACAGAGGGCCCTCCAGAATTTAGACACGAATTGGACGCCTCTATCCGAGACGATCTGCGTGGACAAACCGTGAAGACGAAAAATGTGTACAAAAAATTGTTTTGCCAACTGAGGCGCTGAAGGAAGACCAGGAAGAGGAATAAAATGTGCCATCTTGGAAAATCGATCAACGACCACCCAAACAACAGTGTTGCCACTGGATGGGGGTAAGTCTGTAATAAAGTCCATACCAATCAGTGACCAAGGCTGTTCGGGGACAGGCAGAGGATGAAGGAGACCAGCAGGCTTCTGGCGAGGAGTCTTATCCCGGGCACAGACAGTACAGGCCCGCACAAAATCAACAACATCCGTCTCCAGAGTCGGCCACCAATAGAAACGAGAGATGAGTTGCAAGGATTTTTTGATGCCCGCATGGCCTGCGAGGTGGGAGGAGTGTCCCCATTTGAGAATCCCGAGACGCTGGCGTGGAGAAACGAAGGTCTTCCCTGGAGGAGTTTGCCTGATGGAGGCTGGAGAAGTGGA
Source organism: Hyla sarda (assembly GCF_029499605.1). Classification (NCBI taxonomy): domain Eukaryota; kingdom Metazoa; phylum Chordata; class Amphibia; order Anura; family Hylidae; genus Hyla; species Hyla sarda. Next base: position 156,354 of record NW_026610573.1, read on the forward strand.
GATCAGACAGTCAGGAGGAATGATGTGTTGCGGAGAGAGCTCTACTTCCGAGGCATCCGAGGAACGAGAGAGGGCATCGGCCCTAATGTTCTTGTCAGCAGGGCGAAAATGAATTTCAAAGTTAAAACGGGCAAAGAACAACGACCACCTGGCCTGGCGAGGGTTCAGCCGTTGGGCAGACTGGAGATAGGAGAGATTCTTGTGATCAGTGTATATGATAACTGGAAATTTTGATCCCTCCAGCAGATGCCTCCATTCCTCAAGCGCCAATTTCATGGCCAGTAGTTCTCGATCCCCGATGGAGTAGTTTCTCTCCGCCGGAGAGAAGGTCCTAGAAAAAAAACCACAAGTAACAGCATGCCCGGAAGAATTTTTTTGTAAAAGGACAGCTCCAGCTCCCACTGAGGAGGCATCTACCTCCAATAGGAAGGGTTTAGATGGGTCAGGTCTGGAGAGCACGGGAGCAGAAGAAAAGGCAGACTTGAGATGTTTAAATGCGTCTTCCGCTTGGGGAGACCAGGACTTGGGATTGGCATTTTTCTTGGTTAAAGCCACGATAGGAGCCACAATAGTGGAAAAGTGTGGAATAAATTGTCTGTAATAATTGGCGAACCCCAAAAAACGTTGGATAGCACGGAGTCCGGAGGGGCGTGGCCAATCTAAGACGGCAGAGAGTTTATCTGGGTCCATTTGTAGTCCCTGGCCAGAGACCAAGTATCCTAGGAAAGGAAGAGATTGACATTCAAACAGACATTTCTCCATTTTGGCATAAAGTTGATTGTCTCGAAGTCTCTGAAGAACCATGCGGACATGCTGGCGGTGTTCTTCTAAGTTGGCAGAAAAAATCAGAATATCGTCCAGATAAACCACAACACAGGAATATAAGAGATCACGAAAAATTTCATTAACAAAGTCTTGGAAGACGGCAGGGGCGTTGCACAGGCCAAAGGGCATGACCAGATACTCAAAGTGTCCATCTCTGGTGTTAAATGCAGTCTTCCATTCGTCCCCCTCCCTGATGCGGATGAGATTATAAGCACCTCTTAAGTCCAGTTTGGTAAAGATGTGGGCACCTTGTAGGCGATCAAAGAGTTCCGAGATAAGAGGTAGGGGGTAGCGGTTCTTTACCGTGATTTTATTAAGTCCGCGGTAATCAATGCAAGGACGTAGGGAGCCATCTTTTTTGGACACAAAAAAAAAATCCAGCTCCGGCAGGAGAGGAGGATTTGCGGATAAACCCCTTTTTTAAATTTTCCTCTGACTCTGACATGGCAAGAGTCTCTGGAGCAGACAGAGGTTAAATTCTGCCCCGGGGTGGAGTAGTACCCGGGAGGAGGTCAATAGGACAGTCATAAGGCCTGTGATGAGGTAAAGTCTCAGCTTGCTTTTTGCAAAACACGTCAGCATAGTCCATATAAGCCTTAGGAAGACCGGTTACAGGGGGAACCACAGGGTCACGGCAGGGAGTACTGGGAACCGGTTTAAGACAGTCCTTGAAACAAGAAGTACCCCAGCTCTTGATTTCTCCTGTGGACCAATCAAGGGTTGGGGAATGGCGTTGAAGCCACGGTAATCCAAGAAGAATTTCGAAAGTGCAGTTGGAGAGGACCAAAAATTCAATTTTTTCGTGATGAGGTCCGATGCACATTAGGAGAGGTTCCGTGCGGTAACGCACGGTACAGTCCAATCTTTCATTGTTAACAGAATTGATGTAGAGGGGTCTGGCGAGACTGGTCACCGGGATGTTGAACCTGTTGATGAGAGAGGCCAAAATAAAATTTCCTGCAGATCCGGAATCCAAGAAGGCCATAGTAGAGAAGGAGAAGGTAGAGGAAGATATCCGCACAGGCACAGTAAGGCGTGGAGAAGCAGAGTTGACATCAAGAACTGTCTCACCTTTGTGCGGAGTTAGCGTACGTCTTTCCAGGCGGGGAGGACGGATAGGACAATCCTTCAAGAAGTGTTCGGTACCGGCACAGTACAGGCACAGATTCTCCATGCGGCATCGTGTCCTTTCTTGAGGTGTCAAGCGAGACCGGTCAACTTGCATAGCCTCCACGGCGGGAGGCACAGGAACGGATTGCAGAGGACCAGAGGAGAGAGGAGCCGGGGAGAAAAAACGCCTCGTGCGAACAAAGTCCATATCCTGGCGGAGCTCCTGACGCCTTTCGGAAAAACGCATGTCAATGCGGGTGGCCAGATGAATAAGTTCATGCAGGTTAGCAGGAATTTCTCGTGCGGCCAGCACATCTTTAATGTTGCTGGATAGGCCTTTTTTAAAGGTCGCGCAGAGGGCCTCATTATTCCAGGATAATTCGGAGGCAAGAGTACGGAATTGGATGGCGTACTCGCCAACAGAAGAATTACCCTGGACCAGGTTCAGCAGGGCAGTCTCAGCAGAAGAGGCTCGGGCAGGTTCCTCAAAGACACTTCGAATCTCCGTGAAGAAGGAGTGTACAGAGGCAGTGACGGGGTCATTGCGGTCCCAGAGCGGTGTGGCCCATGACAGAGCTTTCCCAGACAGAAGGCTGACTACGAAAGCCACCTTAGACCTTTCAGTAGGAAACTGGTCCGACATCATCTCCAAGTGCAGGGAACATTGCGAAAGAAAGCCACGGCAAAACTTAGAGTCCCCATCAAATTTATCCGGCAAGGATAATCGTAGGCCGGAAGCGGCCACTCGCTGCGGAGGAGGTGCAGGAGCTGGCGGAGGAGATGATTGCTGAAGCTGTGGTAGTAGCTGCTGTAGCATCACGGTCAGTTGAGACAGCTGGTGGCCTTGTTGCGCTATCTGTTGCGACTGCTGGGCGACCACCGTGGTGAGGTCGGCGACAACTGGCAGTGGGACTTCAGCGGGATCCATGGCCGGATCTACTGTCTCGATTCGGCTGGCTGGAGGTGGATCCTCTGTGCCAGAGAGGGATTGGCGTGGACCGTGCTGGTGGACCGGTTCTAAGTTGCTACTGGTATTCACCAGAGCCCGCCGCAAAGCGGGATGGTCTTGCAGCGGCGGTAGCAACCAGGTCGTATCCACCAGCAACGGCTCAACCTCTCTGACTGCTGAAGATAGGCGCGGTACAAGGGAGTAGACAAGAGCAAGGTCGGACGTAGCAGAAGGTCAGGGCAGGCAGCAAGGATCGTAGTCAGGGGCAACGGCAGGAGGTCTGGAACACAGGCTAGGAACACACAAGGAAACGCTTTCACTGGCACAATGGCAACAAGATCCGGCGAGGGAGTGCAGGGCAAGTGAAGTATAAATAGGGAGTGCACAGGTGAACACACTAATTAAGCCAGCTGCGCCAATCAGTGGCGCAGTGGCCCTTTAAATTGCAGAGACCCGGCGCGCGCGCGCCCTAAGGAGCGGGGCCGCGCGCGCCGGGACAAGACCGACGGAGAGCGAGTCAGGTACGGGAGCCGGGATGCGCATCGCGAGCGGGCGTCTCCCGCAACGCGAATCGCATCCCGGCTGAGAGAGGTATTGCAGCGCACCCGGTCAGCAGGTCTGACCGGGGCGCTGCAAATGCGAGGATGATGCGAGCGCTCCGGGGAGGAGCGGGGACCCGGAGCGCTCGGCGTAACAAATGGTTTACTGTACATGACTACAAAATTATAGAGCGGTGTTATAGTGATTCTACTCAGGTGCTGTCCCAGCTCCACTGGGAGAAACAAGAAAACCACCTTTCCACTAACGCCTAATAAATCAGATACCAAGACTGACTTCATTAAAAGTACATATAAATTCAGTACACATAAAATTCAGTACACACAGAACTCCATTAGTGTACATCTACAAGTTTAGTACACAGAAATCACACAAAACCACGTATCTCACACATCCAATTAAAGGTTTATTAGGGACTGTGACCTATCTTATGCCAGTCCATACCACTGTTATGCACTAAATGTCATGCAACTAATGCTATTTCTTCTTGTCTCTGCGTATCCAGGGTACTTTACTGGCCAGAATGTATTCCTGTGGAGAATGCACGTGCACGCAAAAAAGTAAGGTAACAGAATGTGTAAATGTTATCTAGAATAAAGTGTTCTTGGGGTAAGTGTGTAGTACCGATAGACCCTAGCAGCCAAAGCATTGGGCAGAAAGCCTCAGGCAACCCAATCCTCAACCAGTGTATAACAGCAGAAATAACCAGTGTTATAATATTAACCCCTTCCCGCAAATTGACGTGTATACACGTCCATTTTTTCTGTGACTTAACGCAAATGGACGTGTATACACGTCCAATACATTTTCTATCACCATGTCCGTTGGCATGGTGATAGAAACGTCATCTCAGCTGTCCTGGACAGCTGACCGATGACACTATGCAGCAGGGGACCAAATAACAAGAAAGAGAAAAACGGAGTCACTTATAAAATGTATATCATTTTATTAATTCCGTAGAATGTAAGTACATAAAAATTGTATATATATTAGTTAAAATAATATATTATTTTTCAAGGAGGAATGAGGCTAAAAGGTGGTGTCACCGGCTCTGCAATGAAGGCTGGGTATGGTGTATATATTACTAGATCCACCACAATGAGATAAGAAAAATGCAATGATCTTGTACACAAATTTGCAAAAACAGGATATTTAGCAGCATGTAGGGAACATGTATATAAGTCTCACAGTGAGAGCGAAAAAAATTATTATATATATATAACATGCAAAATAAAGTGCAGTGTGCATGTAAACAAGCATAACATTGTGGGGATACAAATCAGTATAGCGATATACCAGAGTACAGCAGCAATCAGCAGAGACCGGGACAGCACCACTCCAACGTACGTTTCGGTACGCAACCTTCGTCGGTACGTCGGTACGCAACCTTCGACTGGTCCCCGGCTGCAGATCGTTGTCATTAGTCAGTCAGTTAGTGACTGACTAATGACAAGGACTTGTGGGGTTCCGGGCTGATCGGGTCTCTGGTGACCCGATCGCCCAGAAAATAACGATGATCGGAGCAGTCAGAGACCGCTCCGATCATCCTGAAGGGATAGGACCTAGGTGGCAGCTGCCACCTCGCTCCTAAACCCCTGCCATTGGTCGTTAGGACTAGCGACCAATGGCAGGAGGGGGGCGGGAGGTTAAAGGTGAAATCCCCGCTCTGCCCCGCCCCTAAATGTCGGGGCAGAGTGGGGGGAAGATGGCGGAGGGTCCCGGGACCAGCGATCATGTCCCGGGACCAGTGATCATGTCACGGGGCCAGCAATCACAGCGGGACCCGCGGCGGTACCGGACAGACAGTGCGGGACCGGCGGACGGAGCTGTGAAGATCAGCGGTAAGTGATCTTCACTGCTGCATTCCAGGAGTTGCCAAACTACAACTCCCAGCAAGCCGAGACAGCCAAAGGCTGTCTGGGCATGCTGGGAGTTGTAGTTTTGCAACATCTGGAGGCCCACAGTTTGGAGACCACTGTGCATTGGTGTCCAAACTGTGCTCTTACAGATGTTAAAAAACTACAACTCCCAGCATGCCCAGACAGTCCAGGTATGCTGGGAGTTGTAATTCTGTAACATGTGGCCCTTCAGATTTTGCAGCACTACAACTCCCAGCATGCCTGGACAGTTTGGGCATGCTTGGAGTTGAAGTTTTGCAACATTTGGAGGGCTACAGCTTGGACACCACTGCACAGTGGTCACCAAACTGTGACCCTCCAGATGTTGCAAAACTAACTCCCAACATGTCTTTCGGCGGTCTGGGCATGCTGGTAGTTGTAGTTTTGCAACAGCTGGAGGAACCCTTTTTTGGGAAACACTGAGTTAAGTAACAAACTAGGTGTTTTGAAACCAGTGTGCCTTCAGCTGTTGGAAATAACCCATATGTGGACATAAAATGCTCTGTGGGTGCACAACAAGGCTCAGGAGTGAGAGTGCCATGTACATTTGAGGTGATGTAATGTAATAAGGGGTGCAGTGAGCATTTACACCCCACAGGTGTCTGACAGATTTTTTGAACAGTTGGCCGCAAAAATGAAAAATCTAATTTTTCATTTGCACAGCCCACTGTTCCAAAGACCTGTCAAAGGCCAGTGGGGTGTAAATGCTCACTGCACCCCTTATTACATTCCTTGAAGGGTGTAGTTTCCAAAATAGGGTCACATGTGGGGGGGGGGGTCCACTGTTCTGGCACCAAGGGGGGCTTTGTAAAGCACATGACCCCCGACCTTCATTCCAAACAAATTCACTCTCCAAAATACCATAGACGCTCCTTCCCTTCTGAGCCCTCTACTGCGCCCGCCGAACACTTGACATACACACATGAGGCATTTCCTTATTTGAGAGAAATTAGGTTACACATTTTGGGGGGATTTCTCTACTTTTACCCCTTATAAAGATAAAAAAAAAACTGGGTCTACAAGAACATACGAGTGTAAAAAATGCAGATTTTGAATTTTCTCCTTCACTTTGCTGCTATTCCTGTGAAATACCTAAAGGGTTAACTTCCTTACTGATTGTCATTTTGAATACGCTGAGGGGTGCAGTTTTTATAATGGGGTAATTTATGGGGTATTTCTAATAAGCCCTTCAAATCCACTTCAAAACTGAACTGGTCCCTGAAAAATTCAGATTTAGAAAATTTTGTGAAAAATTTGAAAATTGCTGCCCTCTAATGTCTTCCAAAAGTAAAAACATGTCAACTTTATGATGCAAGCATAAAGTAGACATATTGTATATGTGAATCTATATATAATTTATTTGGAATGCCTATTTTCCTTACAAGCAGAGAGCTTCAAAGTTTGAAAATTGCAACATTTTCAAATTTTTCATGAAATTTTGGAATTTTTCACCAAGAAAGGATGCAAGTATGGACAAAATTTTACCGCTATGTTAAAGTAGAATATATCACGAAAAAACATCCCAGAGTTATTAATGCTTAAAGTGACAGTTGTCAGATGTGCAAAAAACGCACTGGTCCTTAAGGTGAAAATGGGCTTGGTCCTTAAGGGGTTAAATGTCTATAAAAAATAAAAATAAAAAACACAACAACAACATTGAGATAATGTCAAGTATGAATAAGCATTGCAGACATCATGCATACCATACAGTGTATAGCAGTGAAATGTCCGTAAGATTGTCAGTCAGTGAAATGTAATAGTACTAATAATATGTGCATAGTCATTAGAGATGCATAGTAATATGTAGGTATATCTCTACAAAAAGAAAAAAAAAGAAAAATAAAGGTATTGTTGGAAAATGTAAAAGTAATGTTACCATATTCATGGTTGTGTTCTTAACCTCTTCAGGACATAGGGCGTATGGATACGACTTGCATTCCAAGTCCATAAGGACCGAGGGCGTATCCATAGGCCCGTGGGAATTCCGGTCCCCACCGCTAGCCGGTTGGGGACCGGAGCCGGATGCCTGCTGAAATCGTTCAGCAGGCATCCCGGCATATCGCCCAGGGGGGTCATTATGCCCCCCATGTCGGCGACAATTCAGTCCAGCGATCTGCGGCGATTCCGGGTCAATCGGGTCTCCAGTGACCCGATGACCCGGAATTACTGGCTGATCGGGGCCAGAGCCTGCAGGGTTGAGGTGGCACTGGTGCCACCTCACCATCGCCCTGATTCGTCGGCCGGATTACCGGCCGACCAATCAGGGCGCCTGCTGCGGGTGTCACTCCCGCAACCCGCTCCGCCCCTCTTCCGGAGGACGTGAGCGAGTGCGGGACGTGCACCCCGGGTGCTGGGGACCCCGATCCCCGGTGTCAATGTTGGGATCGGGGCCCCAGGAGCAGCGGCGGCGACGACGAGGGACTGACCTGTGCGGCGTGGATCGTTGGAGGTGAGTGACAGCCTCCTGCTGTTGCTTAGCAACAGCTCCCAGCATGCAAAAAGGGCATGCTGGGAGCTGTAGTTATGCAACAGCAGGAGGCAGACCACCACAATTCCCAGCATTCCCTTATGGGCATGCTGGGACTTATGGTTTTGCAACAACTGGAGGCACATTTTTTCTATGGAAAAGTGTACCTTCAGCTGTTGTATAACTACAACTCCCAGCTTGCACACACAGCTAAAGTGCATGCTGGGAGTTGTAGTGATGCATCTGCTGGTTGCATAGAAACTACTGTGAATCCCCGCCCGTGCGACTGTACCCTAAAAACACTACACTACACTACACTAACACAAAATAAAATAAAAAGTAAAAAACACTACATATGCACATACCCCTACACAGCCCCCCTCCCCTCCCCAATCAAAATGAAAGCGTCTGGTACGCCACTGTTTACAAAACGGAGCCTCCAGCTGTTGCAAAACAACAACTCCCAGTATTGTCGGACAGCCGTTGACTGTCCAGGCATGCTGGGAGTTTTACAACAGCTGGAGGCACCCTGTTTGGGAATCACTGGCGTAGAATTCCACCCCTATGCAAGTCCCTAATTTAGGCCTCAAATGCGCATGGCGCTCTCACTTTGGAGCCCTGTCGTATTTCGAGGCAACAGTTAAGGGTCACATATGGGATATCGCCGTACTCGGGAGAAATTGTGTTACAAATTTTGGGGGGTATTTTCTGCTTTTACCCTTTTTAAAAATGTAAAATTTTTGGGAAAACAAGCATTTTTTTTTTTTACATACGCAAAAGTCGTGAAACACCTGTGGGGTATAAAGGTTCACTTAACCCCTTGTTACGTTCCCTGAGGGGTCTAGTTTCCAAAATAGTATGCCATGTGTTTGTTTTTTTTGCTGTCCTGGCACCATAGGGGCTTCCTAAATGCGGCATGCCCCCAGAGCAAAATTTGCTTTCAAAAAGCCAAATGTGACTCCTTCTCTTCCGAGACCTGTAGTGCGCCAGCAGAGCACTTTTCACCCCCATATGGCATGTTTTCTGAATCGGGAGAAATTGGGCTTCAAATTTTTTGGGGTATTTTCTGCTATTACCCTTTTTAAAAATGTAAAATTTTTGGGAAAACAAGCATTTTAGGTAATTTTTTTTTTTTTTTTTTTTTTTTACATTTGCAAAAGTCGTGAAACACCTGTGGGGTATAAAGGCTCACTTTATCCCATGTTACATTCCCCGAGGGGTCTAGTTTCCAAAATGGTAGGGCTTGTAACAGCGCATGTATGGACATTTTAATGTGTACATAGACTCTACACTTTATTATTTTCTCGTTCATCAGCCTGAAATTGAACGTTCTAATTAAATGCTTCAGGACTGCATACGACCCAATGGCCCAATTCGCTCCTCTCCCTAAAGGGACAGACATTGAGGGCCACTAAGCAAGGGGGTTTGCGCATTAACCAAGGGGGTTTGTGGTGTCCCGGTACAGGAACTGTCCCCTCAGGAAGAGTCTCTTAGGTCCATAGGGCTCTCCTGCAGGGCTCCCCCCTTGTTGTCTCATATAAATGCAGTGTATATTCATTATGTGTATCTATTATTCATATGTATAAAGTTGTACAGTTTGTATAAAATGTATAGTACCTTCCTTGGTCATGTGATCTACTGTCATTTGATATGCTCAGAGTTCCATGGGCACAGGAAACCCAGGCATTAGCAACCAATGGGCTTTAGTCCTGCCCCCTAGTATATAAGGGGCTGAAGTCTCTATTCTCTCTCTCTCTTATCTCTTGGACTCATTAGGAAGCACAAAGTCCTGTATACTGCAAATTCATCTCATCTAGGCCAAAGCCTAAAGAAACACAGCCACTTCTAAAACGTGAGTTACAATTATCTCTACAAATCCAGTGACTACTCCTCAGCTAAGGAATATATTAGTAGCACAGTGGTCTGCCTCAATATCTCAATAATAGCAAGTCCAAGCAAGCCTGCGAGGTATCCTGTGTCCCGGTTGCCTCTGAAGGAACTGCATAATTGTAAAGACTGTTCCCTAAACATTTTAAGTAAAAGTTCCAGTTTATTCAGAATCCTTGCTGTGGACATTTCTTTATTACAAACCATTTTTGGGTTGGTTGACAGCGGTTACCATACCGGAATAACCACATCCTGGCGTCACGAACACTAAGGGGTTAACAATATCTTGCCCCCAGGGTTTATACCACCAGACCCTGCTACATACTGCAACACCCCAGTCACCACATCTCAATGTAGTAGCAGGTAAACTCAGACTTACAAGTGGGTTGAGTTCAGTTCACATTGGTTGAGATATCAAAAAATTACTGTAATTTCTTATCCAGCGATATTAATCACGCCATTTTTTTTCTCCTCACATTTTTAAAGGTCTCTTGTGCTGCTTTGAAAATATTAACCCCTTAAGGACGCAGGGCATATCCATATGCCCCCGTTTCCGAGTCCTTAAGGACTCAGGGCGTATGGGTACACCCTGCGTTCTTCCTGCCCCTGCCGCTGGCTGGGCAGGGACCGGACGGGGATGCCTGCTGATATCGTTCGGCAGGCATCCCGGCATATCGCCCAGGGGGGTGCAGAGGTCCCCCCCCCCCCATATCGGCGATCGACGCAAATCGCTCGTCAATTCAGACGAGCGATTTGCAGTTATTCCGTGTCAATCGGGTCTCTGGTGACCCGGAAAAAATGGGTGACTGGGGCTGTCCGAGACAGCCCCATTCACCCTTACTCAGCAGGAGTGAGGTGGCACTGGTGCCACCTCACGATCACGTGATTGATGGGTCGGAACGACCGATCAATCACGGACTTGCTGGGGACAGCGATTGGAGCGGAGATCGGCGCAGGCGGGGGTCTCCTACCTTTCCCTGGTCCGGCGGGTGTCCCCTCAGGATCGGTGGCGGCGACAGGAGCATGCACTTTGGTAGTCTGTGCATGCTGGGAGTTGTAGTTATGCAACAGCTGGAGGCACATTTTTTCTATGAAAAAGTGAGCATCCAGTTGTTCATAACTACAACTCCCAACATGCACAGACTACCAGAGGGTATGCTGGGATTTGTAGCAGTGTGCCACCAGCTGTTGCAAAACTACAACTCTCAGTATGCCCTTCGGCTGTCAATGCATGCTGATTGTTGCAGTTTTGCTCAGGGTTCTGCAACCAGTGTGCCTCCAACTGTTGCAAAAATACAACTCCCAGCATGCACTGAGAGACTGTACATGCTGGGAGTTCTAGTTTTGCAACAGCTGGAGGCACAATGGTTGTGAAACACTAAAGTAAAGTAACAAACTCTCAGTGTTTCGCAACCAATGTGCCTCCAGCTGTTGCATAACTACAACTCCCAGCATGTATGGTCTGTCAGTGCATGCTGGGAGTTGTAGTTTTGCAACAGCTGGAGGTCCCCCCCCCATGTGAATGTACATGGTACATTCACACTGGCAGGTTTACTACGCGTTCTGCTGCAAGTTTGAGATGTGGCAAATTTTCCGCAGCAGCTCAAACTCTCAGCGAGAAACTTACTGTAAACCTCTGCCTGTGTGAATGTACCCTAAAAACACTACACTACACAAAATAAAAAGTAAAATATTACATAAGCCTACACAGTGCCCCCCCCCCCCCAATAAAAAAAAAGGTCTTGTACGGCACTGTTTGCAAAACGGAGCCTCCAGCTGTTGAAAAACAACAACTCACAGTATTGCCGGACAGCCACTGGCTGTCAAGGCATGCTGGGAGTTTTGCAACAGCTGGAGACACCCTGTTTGGGAAATACTGCCATAAGGTATTTTTGTGGCGGATTCAATTCCCCAATTTAGGCCTCAAATGTGCATGGTGCTCTCTTGCTTCAGAGCCCTGTGGTATTTCAAGGAAACAGTTTAAGGCCACATATGGGGTATTTCCGTACTCGGGAGAAATTGCGTTACAAATTTTGGGGGGCTTTTTTTCCTTTTACATCTTATGAAAAGGTAAAGTTGGGGCGTACTAACATGCTGGTGTTGCCCCATACTTTAAATTTTCACAAGCGGTAAAAGGAAAAAAAGAGCCCCAAAATTTGTAACGCAATTTCTCTTGAGTACAGAACTACCCCATATGTGGACGTAAAATGCTCTGTGGGCGCACAACAAGGCTCAGGAGTGAGAGCGCACTATGTACATTTGAGGTCTAAATTGGTGATTTGCAAAGGGGTGGCTGATTTTACAGCGGTTCTGACATAAACGCGAAACAATAAATTCCCACATGTGACCCCATTTTGGAAACTAAACCCCTCACGGAATGTAACAAGCGGCATAGTGAGCCTTAACATCCCACAGGTGTTTGACAAATTTCCGTTAAAGTTGGATGTGAAAATAAAAAAATGTAAAAAAATTCACTAAAATGCTGGTGTTACCCTACATTTTTCATTTTCACAAGGGAGAATAGGAAAAAAGCCCCCCAAAATTTGTAACCCTATTTCTTCTGAGTAAGAACATACCCCATATATGGATGTAAAGTGCTCTGCGGGAGAACTACAATGTTCAGAAGAGAAGGAGTAACCTTGGGCTTTTGGCAAGAGAAGGTGTCTGAAATTGAAGGCCATGTGTGTTTACAAATCCCCCATAGTGCCGGAACAGTGGACCCCCCCCCCCACATGTGACCCCCATTTTGGAAACTACACCCCTCATGTAATGTAATAATGGGTACAGTGAGCATGTACGCCCCACAGGTGTCTGACAGATTTTTGGAACAGTGTTCCGTGAAAATTTAAAATGTTATATTTTTATTTGCACTGCCCACTGTTCCAAAGATCTATCAAATGCTAGTGGGGTGTAAATGTTCACTGCACCCTTTATTCAATTCTAAGAGGGGTGTAGTTTCCAAAATGGGGTCACATGTGGGGGGGGGGGGTCCCACTGTTCTGGCACCAGGGGGGCTTTGTAAACACACATGGCCTCCCACTTCTATTCCAACCAAATCCTCTCACCAAAAGCTCAATGGCGCTCCTTCTCTTCTGAGCATTGTAGTTCGCCCGCAGAGCACTTTACATCCACATATGGGGTATTTCCATACTCAGAAGAAATGGGGTTACAAATTTTGGGAGGCTTTTTCTCCAATTACCCCTTGTGAAAATGAAAAATTTGGGCTTACACCATCATTTTAGTGAAAAAAATCAAATTTTTTATTTTCTCGTCCAAATTTAGCAGAAATTTGTAAAGCACCTGTGGGGTGTTAAAGCTCACTGTACGCTTTGTTAAGTTCCTTGAGGGGTGTAGTTTCCAAAATAGTATGCAATGTGTTTTATTTATTTATTTATTTATTTTTTTTTTTGCTGTTCTGGCACCATAGTGGCTTACTAAATGCAACATGCCCCCCAAAAACAATTTTAGCACAGTTTGCTTTCCAAAAGCCAAATGTGACTTCTTCTCTTCTGAACATTGTAGTGTGCCAGCAGAACACTTGACATGCACACAGTGGGTCTTTCCATATTCAGAAGAGATGGGATTACAAATTTTGGGGGGCATTTTCTCTTATAACCCCTTGTAAAAATGTAAAATTTGGGGGAAAACCAGCATTTTAGTGAAAAAAAAATGCATTTACACATCCGACTTTAACGAAAAGTCGTCAAACACCTGTGAGGTGTTTAGGCTCAGCAGACCCCTTGTTACATTCCTTGGGGGGTGTAGTTTCCAAAATAGTATGCCATGTGGGGGGGGGGGTTCTGATATTTTGGCACCATAGGGGCTTCCTAAATGTGACATACTCCTTAAAAACCATTTCACAAACACTCTCCAAAATCCCATTGTCGCTCCTTCCCTTCTGAGCCTTGTAGTGCACCCACAGAGCACTTGACATCCACATATGATGTATTTCCTTACTCGAGAGAAATTGGGTTACAAATTTTGGGGGGCTTTTTCTCCTTTTACCCCTAGTAAAATTTAAAAAACTGGGTCTACAAGAACATGCAAGTGTAAAAATTAAGATTTACTCCTTTACCTTGCTGCTATTCCTGTGAAACTGAAACTTTGGGGGGGGGGGGGGGGGGTAGTTTTTATAAGGGGGGCATTTATGGGGTATATCTAATAAGAAGACTCCTCAAACGCACTTCAATACTGAACTGGTCCCTGAAAAATTCAGATTTTGAAAATTTTTGTGGAAAATGTGAAAATTGCTGCTGAACTTTGAAGCTCTTTGATGTCTTCCAAAAGTAAAAACATGTCAACTTCATGATGCAAATATAAAGTAGACATACTGTATATGTGAATCAATATATAATTTATTTGCAATATCCATTTTCCTTAAAAGCGGAGAGTTTCAAAGTTAGAAAAATGCAAAATTTTCAAAATTTGAATGAAATTTGGGGATTTTTCACCAAGAAAGGATGCAAGTAACGATGAAAATTTACCACTGTGTTAAAGTTGAATATGTCACGAAAAAACAGTCTTGGAATCAGAATAATTGGTAAAAGCATCTTAGAGTTATTAATGCTTAAAGTGACAGTGGTCAGAATTGCAAAAAAGGGCTGAGTCCTTAAAGGGGTACTCCGCCCATAGACATCTTATCCCCTATCCAAAGGATAGGGGATAAGATGTCAGATCGCCGGGGTCCCACTGCTGGGAACCCCCGGGATCGCCACTGCGGCACCACGCTATCATTAATGCACAGAGCGAATTCGCTCTCTGTGTAATGACGGGCAATATAGGGGACGGAGCAGCGTGACGTCATGGCTCCGCCCCTTGTGACATCTCGACCTGCCCTCTTAACGCAAGTCTATGGCAGGGGGCATGACAACCGCCACGCCCCCTCCCATCGATTTGTATTGAGGGGACGGGCCGTGACATCACAAAGGGGGTGGAGCCGTGACGTCAGAAGGGGGCGGAGCCGTGACATCATGATGTTCCAGCTCCTGTATTGACCGTCATTACTCGCAGAGCGAACTCGCTCTGTGCAGTAATGATAGCGTGGTGCCGCAGCGAAGATCCCGGGGTCCCCAGCAGTGGGACCCCAGCGATCTGACATCTTTTCCACCATCCTTTGGATAGGGGATAAGATGTCTAGGGGCGGAGTACCCCTTTAAGGTGAAAAAGGGCTCAGTCCTTAAGGGGTTAAAATACGAGAGTTCATTTTCGCTACACTTTTTTTTTTGCGTCAAATATGCTGAGTTTGGAACCAAATTTTCATGGAAAATTCTGGCGGAGCATCTCACACAATATTCCATGATTACCAGTGCCCATACAAGCAATTACTATATGAATACAACATGTCCAGGGGTTAAAAGTTCAGTGACCATAAAAAATGTATTATTTATTTTTAACCCCTTTGACCCCTTAAGGACCCAGGGCGTATGGATATGCCCTCGGTTTCTGATCATTAACCCCTTAAGGACCGGAGGTTTTTCCGTTTTTGCATTTTCGTTTTTTGCTCCTTGCCTTTAAAAAATCATAACTCTTTCAAATTTACACCTAAAAATCCATATGATGGCTTATTTTTTGCGCCACCAATTCTACTTTGTAATGACGTCAGTCATTTTGCCCAAAAATCTATGGTGAAGCGGGAAAAAAAATCATTGTGCGACAAAATTGAAAAAAAAACGCTGTTTTGTAACTTTTGGGGGCTTCCGTTTCTACGTAGTACATTTTTCGGTAAAAATGACACCTGATATGTATTCTTTAGGTCCATACGATTAAAATGATACCCTACTTATATAGGTTTGATTTTGTCGGACTTCTGGAAAAAATCATAACTACATGCAGGAAAATTAATACGTTTAAAATTGTCATCTTCTGACCCCTATAACTTTTTATTTTTCCGTGTGTGGGGCGGTATGAGGGCTCATTTTTTGCGCCGTGATCTGAAGTTTTTAACGGTACCATTTTTGCATTGATAGGACTTATTGATCACTTTTTATTCATTTTTAAATGATATAAAAAGTGACCAAAAATGCACTATTTTGGACTTTGGAATTTTTTTGCGCGCACGCCATTGATCGAGCGGTTTAATTAATGATATATTTTTATAATTCGGACATTTCCGCACGCGGTGATACCACACATGTTTATTTTTATTTACACTGGGTTTTTTTTTTTATTGGAAAAGGGGGGTGATTCAAACTTTTAATAGGGGAGGAGTTAAATGATCTTTATTCACTTTTTTTTTTCACTTTTTTTTTGCAGTGTTATAGGTCCCATAGGGACCTATAACACTGCACACACTGATCTTCTATGTTGATCACTGGTTTCTCATAAGAAACCAGTGATCAACGATTCTGCCGCATGACTGCTCATGCCTGGATCTCAGGCACTGAGCAGTCATTCGGCGATCGGACAGCGAGGAGGCAGGAAGGGGCCCTCCCGCTGTCCTGTCAGCTGTTCGGGATGCCGCGATTAGCCGCGGCTATCCCGAACAGCTCGACTGAGCTAGTCGGGAACTTTCACTTTCACTTTTAGCCGCGCGGCTCAGCTCTGAGCGCGCGGCTAAAGGGTTAATAGCGCGCGGCGCCGCGATCGGCGCTGCAAGCTATTAGAGGCGGGTCCCGGCATCACTATGACGCCGGGCCCGCCATGATATGACGCGGGGTTACTGTGTAACCCCGCGTTATATCAGAAGAGCAGGACCAAGGACGTACCGGTACGTCCTTGGTCCTTAAGGGGTTAAGGACCCAGGGCATATCCATACGCCCCTTGGGAATTCCAGGCCCCACCGTGCGGGGATCGGGATGCCTGCTGAAATCATTCAGCAGGCATCCCGTGCAAATGCCCAGGGGGGTCTATGGTGACCTGGAATATAAGGGGGATCGCGGTTGTCCAAGACACCCACGATCACCCTGAAGGGAAGAGGTGCCACCGCTCCTATCCCTCCTATCCCTGGTATTGGTCATCAAGAAGCAACGACCAATAGCAGATTGGGGCGAGGGGGGGGGGTTAACTTTCGGTTTCCCCTTTCTGCCCACCCACAATAGGCAGGGCAGAACGGGGAAACCGACAGGGACCGGCACCGAAGTACACTCACCTGTCAGCGGCAGCTGCGGGTGGCGATCGGCGGCAGAAGAGGATGGCGATGTGGCTCTCTGGATCCTACGGAAGCTAGTGAGTTGCCTAGCAACATCTGGAGGGCCACAGTTTGGAGATCACTGTGCAGTGGTCTCTAAACTGTGGCCCTATAGATGTTGCAAAACTGCAAATCCCAGCATGCCCAAACAGCAAACAGCTGTCTCGGCATGCTGGGAGTTGTAGTTGCGTACCTCCAGCTGTTGCATAACTACATCTCCCAGCATGCCCTTTGGCGATCAGTACATGCTGGGAGTTGTAGTTTTTCAACAGCTGGAGGCATACTGGTTGGAATATACTGAGTTAGGGAACAGAACCTAACTGAAGGTTTTCCAACCAGTGTGCCTCCAGCTGTTGCAAAAGTACAACGCCCAGAATGCAGGGTACATTCACACGGGCGAGTTTACAGTGAGTTTTCCGCTTCAAGTTTGAGCTGCGGCAAATTTTTCGCCGCAGCGCAAACTCCTAGCGGGGAAACTCACCATAAACGCCCACCAGTGTGAATGTACCCTACAAACACTACACTACACTAACACATAATAAAGGGTAAAACACTACATATACACCCCCTTACACTGCCCCCCCCCCCCCAATAAACAAAAAAAATGAAAAATATATCGTACAGCAGTGTTTCCAAAACGGAGCCTTCAGCTGTTGCAAAACAACAACTCCCAGCATTGACTGTCCAGGCATGCTGGGAGTTTATTAACAGCTGGAGGTACCCTGTTTGGGAATCACTGGTGTAGAATACCCCTATGTCCACCCCTATGCAATCCCTAATTAATTCCTCAAATGCACATGGTGCTCTCTCACTTTGGAGCCCTATTGTATTTCAAGGAAACAGTTTAGGTCCACGTATGGGGTATTTCCGTACTTGGGAGAAATTGCACTACAAATTTTGGGGGGCTTTTTCTCCTTTTACCCCTTATGAAAAGGAAAAGTTGGGGGCTACACCAGCCTGTTAGTATAAAAAAATAAACATGCTGGTGTTGCCCCATACTTTTTATTTTCACAAGTGGTAAAAGGAAAAGCACGGAAATACCCCATATGTGGGGTGTAAAATGCTCTGTGGACGCACAACAATGCTCAGGAATGAGAGCGCACCATGACCATTTGAGGCCTAAATTGGTGATTTGCACAGGGGTGGCTGATTTTACAGCGGTTCTGACATAATCACAAAAAAATAAATACCTACATGTGACCCCATTTTGGAAACTACAACCCGCACGGAACATAAGGGGTATAGTGAGCCTTAACAACCAAGAATTTTCATTAAAGTTGGATGGGAAAATGAAAAAACAAACATTTTTTGACTAAAATGATGGCGTTACCCTAAATTTTTCATTTTCACAAGGGAAAATAGGAAAAAAATGCCCCCAAAAATTTGTAACCCCATTACTTCTGAGTAAGAACATACCCCATATGTGGATGTAAAGTGTAACCCCACATGTAACCCCAATTTGGAATCTACACCCCTCACATATTGTAATAAGGGGTGCAGTGAGCATTTACGCTCCACAGGTGTCTGACAGATTTTTGGAACAGTGGTCCGTGAAAATGAAAAATGCAATTTTTCATTTGCACAGCTCACTGTTCCAAAGACCTGTCAAACATCAGTGGGGTGTAAATACTCACTGCACCCCTTATTAAATTCTGTGAGGGGTGTAGTTTCCAAAATGGGGTTACATGTGGGGGGTCCACTGTTCTGGCACCACGGGGGGCTTTGTAAACGCACATGGCCCCTGACTTCCATTCCAAACAAATTCTCTCTCCAAAAGCTCAATGGCGCTCCTCCTCTTCTGAGCATTGTAGTGCGCTCGGTCCAGAGATCTTGAGACCAGAGAAGTAGATTGTCGATATTACTGATCAGTATTAACCCCTTGGGGAAGGAGCCCATTATAACCCTAAAAAAGGGAGCATTTTTTGCAAATCTGACCACTGTCACTTTAAGCATTAATTACTCTGGGATGCTTTTACTTATAAATTTGATTTTGAGACTGTTTTTTCATGACATATTCTACTTTATGGTAGTGGTAAATTTTTGTCGATATTTGCATCATTTCTTGGTGAAAAATTCAAAAATTTGATGAAAAATTTGAAAATGTTGCAATTTTAAAACTTTGAAGCTCTCTGCTTGTAAGGAAAATAGACATTCCAAATAAATTATACATTGATTCACAAATACAATATGTCTACTTTATATTTGCATCATAAGTTTGACATATTTTTACTTTTGGAAGACATCAGAGGGCTTCAAAGTTCAGCAGCAATTTTCACATTTTTCACAAAATTTTCAAAATCGGAATTTTTCAGGGACCAGTTCAGGTTTGAAGTGGATTTGAACGGCCTTCCTATTAGAAATACCCCACAAATGACCCAATTATAAAAACTGCACCCCTCAAAGTATCCAAAATGACATTCAGTAAGTTTGTTAACCCTTTAGGTGTTTCACAGGAATAGCAGCAAAGTGAAGGAGAAAATTCAAAATCTTAATTTTTTACACTAGCATGTTCTTGTAGACCCAGTTTTTTTTTTACAATTGGTAATAGGAGAAAAAGCCTCCAAAAATTTGTAACTCAATTTCTCTCGAGTAAGGAAATACCTCATATGTGTGTGTCAAGTGTTCGGCGGGTGCAGTAGAGGGCTCAGAAGGGAAGGAGCAACAATGGCATTTTGGAGAGTGAATTTTGCTGAAATGGTTTTTGGGGGGCATGTCACATTTAGGAAGGCCCTATGGTGCCAGAACACCAGCAGAAAACCCCACATGGCACACCATTTTGGAAACTACACCCCTCAAGGCACGTAACAAGGGGTCCAGTGAGCCTTAACACCACGCAGGTGTTTGACGACTTTTCGTTAAAATCAGATGTGTAAATTTTTCCACTAAAGTGCTGTTTCTTCCCCAAATTTACAATTTTTACAAAGGGTTATGGGAGAGAATGCCCCCCAAAATTTGTAACCCCATCTCTTCTGAGTATGGAAATACCCCATGTTAGGACGTAAAATGCTCTGCATGCGAAATACAATGCTCAGAAGAGGAGGAGCGCCATTGAGCTTTTGGAAAGAGAATTCATTTGGGATGGTAGTCAAGGGCCATGTGCGTTTACAAAGCCCCCTGTGGTGCCAGAACAATGGACCCCCCACATGTGACCCCATTTTGGAAACTACACCCCTCACAGAATGTAATAAGGGATGCAGTGAGTATTTACACCCCACTGGCATTTGACAGATCTTTGGAACAGTGGACTGTGAAAATGAAAAATACAATTTTTCATTTTCACGGACCACTGTTCCAAAAATCTGTCAGACAAATGTGGGGCATAAATGCTCACTGTACCCCTTATTACATTACACGAGGGGTGTAGTTTCCAAAATGAGGTCACATGTGGGGGGGGGTCCATTGTTCTGGCACTATGGGGGCTTTGTAAAAACTCATGTGGCCTTCAAATCCGGACACATTTTCTCTTCAAAATCCCAATGGCGCTCCTTCTCTTCTGAGCATTGTAGTGCGCCTGCCGAGCACTTTACATCCACATTTGGGGTATGTTCTTACTCAGAGGAAATGGGGTTACAAATTTTGGGGGGCTTTTTTCCTATTTTCCCTTGTGAAAATGAAAAATTTAGGGTAACACCAGCATTTTAGTGAAAACATTTTTTTTTTCATTTTCCCATCCAAATTTAATGAAAATTCGTCAAACACCTGTGGGGTGTTCAGGCTCACTATACCCCTTGTTACGTTCCGTGGAGGGTGTAGTTTCCAAAATGGGGTCATATGTGGGTATTTAGGTTTTTGCATTTATGTCAGAACCACTGTAAAATCAGCCACCCCTGTGCAAATCACCAATTTAGGCCTCAAATGTACATGGTGTGCTCTCACTCCTGAGCCTTGTTGTGCATCCGCAGAGCGTTTTACGCCCACATCTGGGATACTTCCGCACTCAGGAGAAATTGCTTTACTAATTTTGGGGGGCTTTTTTTCCTTTTACTGCTTGTGAAAATAAAAAGTATGGGGCAACACCAGCATGTTAGTGTAAACATTTTTTTTTTTTACACTAACAGGCTGGTGTAACCCCCAACTTTTCCTTTTCATAAGGGGTAAAAGGAGAAAAAGCCCCCCAAAATTTGTAGTGCAATTTCTCCCAATTACGGAAATACCCCATATGTGGCCCTAAACTGTTTCCTTGAAATACGACAGGGATCTGAAGTGAGAGAGCGCCATGCGCATTTGAGGAATAAATTAGGAATTGCATAGGGGTGGACATAGGGGTATTCTATGCCAGTGATTCCCAAAAAGGGTGCCTCCAGCTGTTGCTTAACTCCTACCATGCGTGGACAGTCAGTGGCTGTCCGGAAATGCTGGGAGTTGTTGTTTTGCAACAGCTGGAGGCTCCGTTTTGGAAACACTGCCGTATAATACGATTTTCATTTTTATTGGGGGGGGACAGTGTAAGGGGGTGTATATGTATTGTTTTTCTTTATTATGTGGTAGTGTAGTGTAGTGTTTTTAGGGTACATTCACACTGGCGTGTTCCGGTGAGTTTCCCGCTAGGAGTTTCAGCTGCGGCGAAAAATTTGCCGCAGACCAAACTTGAAGCAGGAAACTTACTGCAAACCTGCCCGTGTGAATGTACCCTGTACGTTCACATGGGGGGACAAACCTCCAGCTGTTTCAAAACCACAACTCCCAGCATGCACTGACAGTGCATGCTGGGAGTTGTACTTTTGCAACAGCTGGAGGCACACTGGTTGGAAAACCTTCAGTTAGGCTATGTTACCTAACAGTATTTTCCAACCAGTGTGCCTCCAGCTGTTGCAAAACTACAACTCCCAGCATGTACTGACATACCGTGCATGCTGGGAGTTGTACTTTTGCAACAGCTGGAGGCACACTGGTTAAAAACCTTCAGTTAGGCTATGTTACCTAACAGTATTTTCCAACCAGTGTGCCTCCAGCTGTTGCAAAATTACAACTCCCAGCATGTACTGACATACCATGCATGCTGGGAGTTGTAGTTTTGCAACAGCTGGAGGCACACTGGTTGGAAAACCTTCAGTTAGGTTCTGTTAAACAGTATTTTCCAACCAGTGTTCCTCCAGCTGTTGCAAAACTACAACTCCCAGCATGTACTAATCGCCGAAGGGCATGCTGGGAGATGTAGTTATGCACCAGCTGGAGGTTACGCAACTACAATTCCCAACATGGTGAGACAGCTGTTTGCTGTTTGAGCATGCTGGGATTTGCAGTTTTGCAACATCTGGAGGGCTACAGTTTATAGACCACTGCACAGTGATTTCCAAACTGTGACCCTCCAGATGTTGCAAAACTACAAATCCCAGCATGCCCAGACAGCAAAAAGCTGTTTGAGCATGCTAGGAGTTGTAGTTTTGCAAGATCTGGAGGGATACAGTTTAGAGACCACTATATAGTTTTGCAACATCTGGAGGGCTAGAGTCTCAGACTGTAGCCCTCCAGATGTTGCTAGGCAACTTACCGGCTTCTGTAGGATCCAGGGAGCCATCTTATTCTGCCGCCCGCCGCCCGCGCCGATCTCCGTCGCCGCCCGCCGATCACCGTCGCCCGCAGCCTCCAGAGGGGTAAGTGAACCTTCGGCGTTTGGTCCCGTTGTTTCCCCGTCCTGCCCCGCTTATTGTGGGTGGGCAGGACGAAGAAAACGAAAGTAAATCCCTCCACCCCGATCTGCTATTGGTGGTCACGTCTAGACCACCAATAGCAGGGATAGGAGGGGTGGCACCCCTGCCACCTCACTCCTATCCCTTCTTAGACAACCGCGATCCCCCTTCTATTTTGGGTCACCATAGACCTGTGATGACCCGGAATCGGCGCAAATCGCAAGTGTGAATTCACTTGAGATTTGCGCTGATCGCCGACATGGGGGGGTCTAATGACCCCCCAAGGGCATTTGCACGGGGTGCCTGCTGATAGATATCAGCAGTCACCCCGGTCCAGTCCCCACCCGGCCCGCGGCGGGGACCGAAATTCCCACGGGCGTATGGATACGCCCTTCGTCCTTAAGTACCAGGATGCAAGGGTGTATGCATACGCCCTTTGTCCCCAACAGGTTAAAAATCAAAAGATAGCTATTAACTGTTACAGTTTAATAATGGGAATAATTACCTCCTCCAATAAAAAAAATTAATTCCCCCTCTTTTCCCATTTTACAAATACAAATTTGTAAAAAAAATAAAATAAATCAACATATTTGGTATAGCAATGTCAAGAATAGTCCGAATGATAAAATATAACATTAATGATTCCATACAGTGAACGGCATAAAACGTAAAAATAACAAAGTCCAATGCTGATTTGTGATCACATCCCGGAAAAAAAATAAAAAAGTTAATTAAAAAAAAGGCATCAAAAATCACATATATGCAAATGTGGTACCGATAAAAACAGCAAATCACAGATTAAGTGCCAGTACAAGCATAACCATATGAATAAAACATGTCCATGGGTTAAATGTAAGTGCAGGTGCAGTGACAATGAAAAATATATTTTTTTTTTAACCCTTTCAGGACCACAGGTTTTCATTTTTGCGCTAGTTTTTTCCTCCTCACCTTCCTAAAATCATAACACAGACTCCTATAAGGGCTGTTTTTTTTGCACCACACATTGTACTTTGTAATTACATCAATAATTTCACCACAAAATCTACGGCAAAGCTAGAAAAAAAATATTTGTTGGGCAAAATTGAAAAAAACAAACGCCATTTTGAAATTTTTTTTAGGGGCTTACGGTTGTACACAGTGCAGTTTTCGGTAAAAATTACACCTTATATTTTTTCTGTAGATCCATACAATTAAATTGATACCCAGCTTATTAAGGTTTGATTTTGTTTTACTTATTATAACTTTTTTTTTCTTCTCCTTTTTTATTTGCTCAAAAAAATGCATACAAAATTGTGTTACAAAAAAACAAAAACGCACTGATAAATTTTATGCCTATACGAGCCCATCTCCTTCTCACTCTTCCCTTCATTCAACAATAGGATTATAATGGATTCCCTCATAGAAAGTGGCAACCCTAATCCCTTCCCACTAGAGGACAAAACTCAGGCTAATGCTGGTAACAGGCAGCTACTGTATCTTCTGTATACCTCAAAAGGGAGGCCATCACTCCCAGGGGTGGTATTACCCCGTGTTTTTTTAAGAGCATGTTCTAATTCCCCCACACTTACTGAATTCTCCATTTCCTCCCTAACTTCACTCGGGATTTGAGGGAGCCCTATTACTTGTAGGTACTTTTTTATTTCTTTACTTTCTTTCTCTATTTCTGATGTATATAATTCCTTGTAATATTCTCCAAATTTTCTAAGAACCTCTTTCCTTCCCACACATTCCTTACCTTCCCTCCCTATAATTCTCTGAGGCCCTGGAGAGGCTCTCTGCTACCTCACCAGTGACATCAGAAACTTATTTGAGGTACCCGCCTCTACCAGTCTCTGGTGTCCCTGGAAAAGGGACTTGCTCTTACTTTTACTTAACAGATAGCCGTCCAGGGCATCCTGGCACTCCTGCCACTTACTTTTACCTTCCTCCGTGGGGTTCCGTACTTGTTGTTCTTCTGTCTTCAAACAATTCTTCCTCAGCTCTTCCTCCCTACTCCTAAACTCCCGCTTCTTTCTTTTAATTGCTCTTATTAACTCTCCCCTGAGGAACGCCTTCCCCGCTTCCCATACCATCTGGTCACTCGCTGTCCCCCAGTTGTTCCTAAAGTACTCTACAAGACTCTTTAATATCCCTCCATTATCTATAAGTGTAAACCAGTGTGCGTTAATTTTTAACAAACCCTCCAAGGGCAACCCTCCCGTAATAATATTTATCTCTATCGCTGCGTGGTCAGACAGGCAGCGAGTGAGATAAGGAATCTGGCTTATTTTATCCCAGCTTTGGGGATTACCAATACATGTATCTATTCTGGACAGAGTTCGGCTGGTTTTATTCCAGCAAGAATACTTTCTAGCTTCCGGATTTTGCATCCTCCAAATATCCTTCCATCCGAACTCTGTGCAGATTTTAGCCAATGGGGACACCCCCGTACTTCTAACTGCTCCCTGCATACGAAGTCTATCCATTTCCTCTGAGCTTACACAGTTTATATCTCCCTGCAGGAACATAGGACAGTCCTTCCCTACACAAAAATCCAAAAGCTTAATCAAAATATCTGAGGAGAAAGGAGGAGGGACATAAACAAATGCTAGAACACAAATCAAACCATCCATATTGCCATGTAAAAAGATGAATCGCCCATACTCATCCACCCTCTTCCCAAACAGCTCCCATTTTATACGCCTATGAAAGAGAACCGAAACTCCCCTTGAGTGAGAAGAGAAAAAGGAGTGGTAGCTATTACCCCACCAATTTCTTCCCAGGAGGTGCACCGTGTCCCCCGTAAGGTGTGTCTCGAGCAAGCCCACCACACACGGGAGGTGGTTTCTTACTACCCTCATTACTGCCATCCTCTTAACATTGTCCCCTAATCCCCCAACGTTCCATGCGAGAATCTTAATTTTGTTTACCTTATTCTGCAACACAACAGAGGGGATGGGAAAGAGCAACGCCTAGGCATCCTAACCATTGGGAAAGAATAAAGAAAGCAGAGGAGAAAGAAAAAAATAAATAAAAAAGAAAAGGAAACCATCACAACCCCCTCTGGGCATGCCCACCCCCTTTTTTTCATGTCTTCTATTATTAGATTTATATCT
The DNA here is from genome assembly GCF_029499605.1 of Hyla sarda. Classification (NCBI taxonomy): domain Eukaryota; kingdom Metazoa; phylum Chordata; class Amphibia; order Anura; family Hylidae; genus Hyla; species Hyla sarda. Next base: position 181,899 of record NW_026610573.1, read on the forward strand.
ACCCCAATTACACCAATCTGAACAGAGAGATCATCTATGGAGTTGTTACACTTGTAACTTTTTGCACCAAAATTAGTAGGTTTAAAATTGTCCTCTTCTGGCCTCTATAACTTTTTTATTTTTCCATATACAGGGATGAATACAGCAAAAAACTTAGCCCTCATACAGTTTAAAACATACTTATATTGTTTAAAAAGTTTGATATATATTTATATTTTTTGAAGCAGTACAAAAATAGTAAAGTGTTTACCCAAGCATTGACCCGCAGTATAAAAAGAACATGTCAGTGTTATCATACAGTTCATTGTGTAAAAACAAAAACTATCAAAAGTTGCAAAATTGCGGTTTTCTTCTCAATTTCCTGTCGCAAATAATATATATATTTTTTTATAGTACCATATATTCTATGTTAAAATGAAAGGCTTCATTACAAAGTACAGTTGGTTGCAAAAGAAATAAACCCTCATATTGGTCTTTAGGTTGAACATTTTAAGATTTATGGCTCTTAGAAGGGGAGGAGGAAAAAATTTTAAGGTAAAAATGAAAATTTCCTGTGTCCTCAAGACCAAAAAGGGCTGTGACCCTGAAGGGGTTAAAACTGTAATCGTCAAATCCTTTGTAAACCCCCAGTATATAACTGTACATAGTGTAAGTAAAGTACAGTACAGCCATTACAATGGATACACATACACGTGATGTCATCTGCTGTGACATCACACATCAAAGAGACTTTCTCCAGGGTAGAATCCAATCCCTAACACTTATTTCCTCGGTTCGGCGGGTGAACACGTTCTCCTACTAGACCTGCGCTTATTTTGCAAATTGAAGAGAATTTTGTCTATTTAGGCAAAAGGATCCTGTAGGGACGGCGACCATGAAGCTAAGAGGTAGGAATAATGAAAACTTCCAAAATTTCAGTTTATAAATGGATTTAACATGAATGTATTAGTGTAAAGTTAATATAGTAGAGTGCAGTAAAGTTACTGATGTTCTCTTGTACAGTCTATCCTGGGTGGCTTTGATGGGGTACTCTGCTGCCCCCGGGGTCGTGATGTCAGGGCCACGCCCCCTCAATGTAAGTCTATGGGAGGGGGTGTGGCGGCTGCATTGAGGGGGTGTGGCGTGATGTTACGAGGGGCGTGGCCGTGACATTATGACCCTGTCACCCAGTGTTGTGAACGAATGCTGGGTGCTGCACAGAGATTACTGAGGTACCAGCTGCGAGACCCCTGCGATCAGACATCTTATCCCCTATCCTTTGTATAGGGGATAAGATGTCTAGGGGCGGAGTACTCCTTTAAGTCTCTTACAGCAATTAGGAAAAGGTTTACTCCTGTGAGATAAATGATTTTAGTTTGTGAATCAATGTTTTAAGTATTTTGCCTTCTAAAAGAAAACATGGGAAACTACTCTGAAATAATAATATTTGATTAATAATATATAAATAATAAATTTTTATACATATATATTATATGTGTGAATATATCAATTTACATATATATACATAAATAAATGAATGAATATAGGTCTAATATATTGTATCCTGTCGCTATTTTGCAGATATCCCAGTTCTCTCGGTGCCTGTCGTGTGTCTCATACATTACGTGACGAGTTTCCTTTGGCGGTATACTAACCTATATCATTATAAGGTCACTCCACCATATTATGAGATCCATAAAATACCTGGGAAGAAGATTAAGCACCGTGGTCAGCGAGCAGATGTGGCTATTGACATGGCTTTAGGTGACAATTCAGACCCACATGAATCCAGGCACAGCGATCATGTGACAGTCACCATGGAGGATAACCAGATGGATTTACCAACAACCTCTGAAGATGCCTCGGAGCCCAAAGTGTCTTGGCTGCAGCGGACTTGGCAATATGCTAAAAGCAAACTGAAGTGGCCCAATTATGTATCCAATGTGTGGGTTGGAGCATGGGCCATGGCCAACCGCACACTAACCGGCATGATGACCACATTCAATATGCCATTTTACTTCCTACATACAAAGCTAAGAAGTATTACAGCAAAGGCCATTGACGATCAATGTGAACCAATTTAACAAGACGCTGATTGGGTCACACAAGATCTGCATATGGTTGGGGGTGGGGGTGGGGAGGAGCCCGAAATGCAGCCACCTCCACGTGGTGGGCTCTGGGTCACTTGATACATTAACAAGTGAGCGAGGAGCTGCATAATTCAAGGCACATTTCCCATATTGGACATACAGCTTGTAATGGAGACAGAAGATATTGTCCACCTAGAAATTTTTTTGTACATAAGTGGGAAACAAGCCCCCCTATTGGATGATTAAGGAATCAGAGATCTGTAGAAGGGGAGAGGTGGATTCCCAGGAATGGAGGATGACAATATATCTCTAGCATAAAATCTCTGGATAAGTGGATATGGTAGAAACAGTATAATTATTATTATTATTACTATTACTTTTATTAACCCCTTAACCCCTTAAGGACCCAGGGCATATGGATACTCCCTGGGTTTTTGATCGTTAAGGACCCAGGGCGTATCCATACGCCCCTGGGAATTCCGATCCCCACCACACGCTGGGCGGGGACCGGACCGGGATCCCAGCCGAAATCATTCAGCAGGCATCCCGTGCAACATGTCGGCGATCGCTGCAAATCGCGGGTGTATTTACACCGGCGATTTGCGCCGATTCCGGGTCATACACATAGGCGTGCGCACGGGGTGTGCCGGGTGTGCCTGGGCACACCCTAATCAAGCCCAGGCTCAGGGGCGTCACTAGGTCATTTTATTCGGGGCCTGGGCCCCGGATGTCAGCTGCTCCGGCTTTTTTTTAAATCTTCCTCCATTTTTTAAATATATTTGTAAAACAGTGGGGCCACTCTGGCACGCAGAAAGGGACCCCACTCAGGGCAGGTCCTCCGGTCCCAAGTTCCTTAGGCCGGGCCGGGGACACTGCTACTTTAGGAGTAGCACACTTCCGTGCGCAGGCACGCCCCCCTGCCCCGGCTGCTCCGAGCAGGACGGAAGCTCGGAGCTTAAACCACTGCAGAAGGCAGCAGCCAGGCGTGACCAGGAGCCGCCCAATGTGATCTACAGCCCGCCCGATGTCATCTGCAGCCCGGAAAGGTAAAAAGGGCGGTGGGGGGGGGGGGGGGGGGGGTTGTTGGGGTCAGGGATCAAAAGATTGTGAAGGAGGGGGTCTGTGGAGGGACAGTCACAGAACAGTGCGAAGAAGTGGTGGCAGAGGGGGCTGGGAAGGAGCAAATGTACAGGAGGAGGGGACAGAGGGGCAGGGGGCAGAGGAGTCTAAAGTAGGGTGCCACCTGGCCGGTATTTATATAACCAATCCACCAACTACCAGAATGTTGCACCATATACTATACCAGTGTTTCCCAACCAGAGTGCCTCCAGCTGTTGCAAAACTACAACTCCCAGCATGCCTGGACAGCTGTTGGCTGTCCGGGCATGCTGGGAGTTACAGTTTTGCAACAGCTGGAGGCACCTCTGGTTGGGAAACACTGATCCATACTATATTCTACTATATAGTCCAACATGCTGCTGAGCCACAGGCTGTATCAAGGCATGCTGGGAGTTGTAGTTAGTAACTAACTGCAACTCCAGAATTTAATCAAAAAGACAAAAGAAAGCAATCAAAAGGTCCCATCGAAACAAAAATGGAACCGTTAAAAATCACAGATCGGGGCGCAAAAAAATGCCCCTCATACAGGACATATAAGGAGAAATAAAAAATAGGGGTCAGAATAGGAGAAAATATCCCCCGCATATGTGTATCCTGTGATGTCACGCATATATAATTAATTGTGTGTATATTTTGTGTGTTTTTATACACTGTTTTTGCCCTTTATATGGAGTTTATCCTGAGAGACTACTTATACTCAAGTGCAATAAGATAAATGTGTCCTAATCCATAGGTGATCGGTGGCAGCCTGTATATTTTGTAGTGTAAGTCGATATTTTATTGGAACATAATAAAAGGTATATTTAATTGTATGGAAGGTCCCTATTCAAATCAGTGTCTATATTATTAATGTACTGGGAGACCCATCATTTTAACCTGAAAAGTGTTAATTCCTACCTGCCAATCTAGCTAACAACCTACCTACCTGGTTTCCTACTTCCCTGGCTATCTAACTACCTGGCTACCTACATAGCAAGCTGGCTACCTGACTATCTACCTGGCTATCTAGCAACCTGAATATCTACCTACCTAACTATCCATCTACCTAACTACTTGGCTACCTACCTAGCTATCTATCTACCTAGCAACCTAACTACATGGCTACCTAGCTAGCTAACAACCTACCTAGCTAATTGCCTACCTGGCTACCTAGCTAGCTACCCACCTATGTTGCTAATAACCAACCTTGCTACCTACCTAGCTATTTACCTAGCAACCTAACTACCTACCTGTATGGATATCTACTTAGCTAGCTAACAATCTACCTAGACACTTAACAAGCTATCTAGCTAACAACCAACCTAGCTATGAACATACCTAGCTACTGACATAGTTGCAACCTACCCATGTAGCTAGCTACCTACTTACCTGCCTACCTACCTATCTAGATAGCTAACAACCTACCTACTTTCAGACGTATTTATCTAATGAGGGGGTCTATGGTGGGGGAAAGGCCTACTTAATGGGGTACCTACTATTCCTTATTATGAGAGGGCATTGCACTGGAAAAATGCAGAGTCTAACATGTTTTTCCTGCAGATGCTAAAGAGATGGTTTTTACCTGGAAGAAGTTGACATGTCAATCTGATCCAGATACACAAGAAAAGGAAAGAGGACATCGCTGATCAGAAATTATGTTACCTGTGAGTCCCTAGATGTAACTATAATCCCCTATATGGTATACAGATCCTGTGTACAGCTGGTATCTACCTTTATATGATCCTGGATACAATTACTTATATGGTATACAGGTTTGCAACAAAGTCCAAGACCACAGCACCAAAAATTATAAACTGATACGTGCAAAAGAACTGTAGTTTATTAGTTCCCCAAAAGTTTTTTTGAGGAACCAATAAATAATAGCTCTTTTTTTCCAATTTTGGTGCTGTGGTCTTGGACTTTCTTGCATGTTTGGTATCTGTATTGGCTATCTGGATGACTACGGGGACAATGGATTTATCTAGTGGTGTCTTCTCTGTTTATGTATGTGTGCATGCAAGCAAGAGTGTATTTGTGTGTTTGTATGTGTGTGTGTGTGTGTGTATGTATATGTATGTATGTATATATATATATATATATATATATATACAAGCATGCGTGCGGCGTGAGTTTGTACTTTAGGATGCACACCCTAATGCAATAGGCTGCGCACGCCTATGGTCATACAGGTCTATGGTGACTGGTATATAAAGGGGATCGCGGTTGTCAAAGAAACCCACGATCCCCCTGAAGGGATTGGAGTGAGGTGGCAGGGGTGCCACCCCTCCTATCCCTGCTAATGGTCATCAAGAAGCGACAACCAATTGCAGATCGGGGGCAGGGGGGTTAACTTTCAGTTTCCCCTTTCTACCCACCCACAGTAGGCTGGGCAGAACGGGGAAACCGACAGGGTCCGGCACCGAAGCCCAATCACTAACCGGCGGCGGCAGCAGGCGGCGATCGGCAGGGGTGATCGGCGGCAGAAGAGGAGGACGGCGATGCGGCTCCCTGGATCCTACGAAAGCCGGTGAGTTGCCTAGCAACATCTGGAGGTCTACAGTCTGAGACCAATATACAGTGGTCTCTAAACTGTAGCCCTCCAGATGTTGCAAAACTACAACTCCTAGAATGCCCACAAAGCAGTTTGCAGTCTGGGCATGCTGGGATTTGTAGTTTTGCAACATCTGGAGGCCCACAGTTTGGAGATCAATGCACAGTGATCTCCAACCTGTGACCCTCCAGCTTTTGCACAACTACAAATCCCAGAATGCCCAAATAGCAAACAGCTGTCTTGGCATGCTGGGAGTTGTAGTTGCGTACCTCCGGCTGTTGCATAACTACATCTCCCAGCATGACCTTCGGCGATCAGTACATGCTGGGAATTGTAGTTTTGCAACAGCTGGAGGCACACTGGTTAGAAAGTGCTGAGTTAGGTAACAGAACTTAACTGAAGGTTTTCCAACCAGTGTGCCTCCAGCTATTGCAAAAGTACAACTCCCAGCATGCACGGTCCGTTAGTACATGCTGGGAGTTGTAGTTTTGAAACAGATGGAGGTTTGCCCTCCCATGTGAACATACAGGGAAAATTCACACGGGCGAGTTTACAGTGGGGTTTATGTTTCAAGTTTGAGCTGCGGCAAATTTTTCGCCACAGCGCAAACTCCTAGCGGGAAACTCGCTGTAATCCGCCAGTGCGAATGTCCCCTAAAAATACTACACTAACACATAATAAAGGGTAAAACACTATATATACACCCCCTTACACTGTTCCCCCCCAATAAAAATGAAAAACGTATCTTACGGCAGTGTTTCCAAAATGGAGCCTCCAGCTGTTGCAAAACAACAACTCCCAGCATTTCCAGAGAGCCACTGACTGTCCAGGCATGCTGGGAGTTTAGCAACAGCTGGAGGCACCCTGTTTGGGAATCACTGGGATAGAATACCCCTATGTCCACCCCTATGCAATCCCTAATTTAGTCCTCAAATGCGCATGGCGCTCTCTCACTTCGGAGCCCTGTCATATTTCAAGGAAACAGTTTAGGGCCACACATGGGGTATTTCCATAATCGGGAGAAATTGTACTACATATTTTGGGGGGCTTTTTCTCCTTTTACCCCTTATGAAAAGGAAAAGTATGGGGCTGCACCAGCCTGTGTAAAAAAATAAAAATGTTTACACTAACATGCTGGTGTTGCCCCATACTTTTTATTTTCACAAGCAGTAAAAGGAAAAAAATACCCCTAAAATTTGTAACGCAATTTCTCCTGAGCACGGAAATACCCCATAGGTGGGCGTAAAATGCTCTGCGGACGCACCACAACGCTCAGGAGGGAGAGTGCACTATGTACATTTAAGGTCTAAATTGGTGATTTTCACAAGGGTGGCTGATCTTACAGCGGTTCTGACATAAACGCAAAAAAAGAAATACCCACATATGACCCCATTTTGGAAACTACACCCCTCAAGGAATGTAACAAGTGGTATCGTGAGCCTTAACACCCCACAGGTGTTTGAAGAATTTTTCATTAAAGTTGGATAGGAAAATAAAAAAGTAAAAAAAACAGAAAATAGGAAAAAAGCCCCCCAAAATTTGTAACCCCATTTCTTCTGAGTAAGAACATACCCCATATGTGGATGGAAAGTGCTCTGCGGGCGAACTACAATGCTCAGAAGAGAGGAGCACCATTGGGCTTTTGAAGATAAATTTTGTCCGGAATTGAAGGCTACGTGTGTTTACAAAGCCCCCATAGTGCCAGAACAATGGACCCCGCCCCACACATGTGACCCCATTTGGGAAACTACACCCCTCACATAATGTAATAAGGGGTACAGTGACCATTTACACCCCACATGTGTCTGACAGATTTTTGGAACAGTGGTCCTTGAAAATGAAAAATGTAATTTTTAATTTGCACAGCCCACTGTTCCAAAGACCTGTCAAACACCAGTGGGGTGTAAATACTCACTGCACTCCTTATAAAATTCTGTGAGGGATGTAGTTTCCAAAATGGGGTCACATGTGTGGGGTCCATTGTTCTGGCACCACGGGGGCTTTGTAAATGCACATGGCCCCTGACTACTACTCCAAACAAATTATCTCTCCAAAAGCTCAATGGCGCTCCTTCTCTTCTGAGCATTGTAGTTCACCAGCAGAGCACTTGACATCCACACATGGGGTATTTCCACACTCAGAAGAAATGGGCTTACAAATTTTGGGGGTCATTTTCTCCTATTACCCCTTGCAAAAATGTAAAATTTGGGGGGAAAACAGCATTTTAGTGTAAACATTTTTTTTCACTTACACATCAGACTTTTTTTTTTTCAAACAAGTTTTTATTTTATTTTAAAGTCATTAACGCACAATACAAAGAGATAAGGAACAAAGGTAGGCGAGGGGGTCGCTGTCGCAGCAGCGCCTTCTCCATCATAGTATAGATAACAGTACAGATCTGGCATCAAAACATTGACCTGCACTTATTAACATCTGAGTTTTTCCTACCCAGGTTTTTCCTACCCATCCATAGGATCAGGGGAAGATCATATCCAGCCAATGTCTCTTTAATCTCTGCTAGTAGGGGTTTGAAGTTAAGTTGAAAAATGCTTGTGAGCGAGCTAGGTATTTTAACCCCTAGATACGTGAGTGACGATTTGGCCCAGGGGAAAGGGGACAGGGAGCCGATCTCCCTAATCTTAGCTGCAGATAGAGTAATGTTTAATAATTCCGACATAGAAACATTTACTTTAAAGTACGACAGCGAGCCAAATTCTCCGAACAGGTCTAATAAACTAGGCAGTCCGTGTGCAGGGTCACTTAAGAGAAATAGTAAATCATCTGCGAAGGCTAGTGCTTTAAGCTCTCCCCTCGGGGTTTTGTATCCTGAGATACTGGTCAACTGTCGAACTCTCTGTAAAAGCGTTTCCATTGTTAGTATAAAAATGGTTGGGGACAGGGGGCATCCCTGCCTGGTCCCGTTTGTGATCCAGAACGGGGGGATATGTCATCGTTGACCATCAACGAAGCATACGGTTGTGTGTAAAGGGACATAAGAGCTGTTATAAACTGCAGGGGAAATCCGAAGCAGTGTAGCGTCTCCTTCATATACTCCCAATTGACCCTATCAAATGCCGTCAATGCCAAGAAGGACAAGGGGCAGTCTTTTCATGTGAGCATGTTGGATCGCAGTTAGCAGTCTCAATGTGTTCGTGCGACCCTCCCTACCTGGTACAAATCCCGACTGGTCCACGTCTACTAAGTGGGGAAGATGACTCTTGATTCTCAAGGAGAGCAGTTTAGCCCAGATTTTGAGGTCTAAGTTCAGAAGTGATATTGGTCTGTAGCTCCCACAGTCTTCTGGGTTCTTGCCTTCCTTGTGAATGAGAGTGACATGTGCTTCAAGGGACTGTTTAGGGAGAGGAGACCCACGGAATAAAGCCTCGCAAACAGAGGTGAGGTGGGGGATCAGAACGTCCGCAAATTTACGGTAGTATTCCAGTGGAAGACCGTCCGGGCCCAGACTCTTCCCCGGTGGGAAAAAAGAGACCACTCTCTGCACTTCTTCTGGGGTAATAGGTAGCATGAGTTCTCTCTGCATGTGTTCGTCTAAAGTAGGGAGGTTTAGTGATGTCAGAAATCTTTTCGTCGCCTCTCTACGTCCGGAAGCAGAGTCCGGGGACTCTCCCTCTGATAAATTATACAGAGAGGTGTAAAACGTCTGGAAAGCTTTAGCAATGGAGGGCGTGTCTGTATACCGGTGGCCTCTCTCATCTCTCACTGCATGAATGTGTTGTTTTGTTCTCGCCTTCTTTATAAGTGTGGACATGAGCTTACCTCCCTTGTCCCCGTGTGCATAAATACGGTGCCTGTGGTGGAGGTAGGCCTCCGCTGATTTTTCGGTGAGGAGAGTATTAAGGGTGGTGCATAGGGATTTAAGTGTCTCCTGAATCGCTATCGCCCCGGTACACTTGTGTATCCTCACCAGGGTGGAGATTTCAGACAGAATGTCAGTGATCTTGCGCTGCCTCTCTTTCTTCAGTTTGGAACCCCAGGAAATGAATATCCCTCGCATGAAGGCCGTTCCCGACTTAGAGTTTAAATCAAAGTATAAGGATAACTGTTGCGTAATGTCAGCTAGAGCAGTCTGATTAGAAAGGATGCCTTCATTCAATCTCCAGCGCCAAGAATTGGAGGGGAAAGGGGACAGAGACAAAGAAAGATGTACAGGAGCGTGATCGGAGATAGTAATAGAGTCAATACCTGTGGTCATGAGCGCCGGGAGGTCGTGGGCGCAATGTCCTGGTACAGTGTAACTTCTAGACATGTGCAATTCAGTTCAGCACGAATGTCTAATTTACCGAATTTTACCGTTTTCGGGCATTCGGACCGATCCGAATGCACGAAAACATATTTTGAACATTCCCGAATAGCCACGATAATACGAATAGCTGTAAATAACGAATGCATTCGTTATCCCTAAATGACGTAAAGAATTCATTCTGATAACAAAGATAATAAAAAGGATAAAGATGCAATTTGATTTTTCGGATACATTCGGTATTCGGGTACATTCGGTAAATCTTTTTATTCTTTTTTTGGACTTTAGCGATCCTAAAAAATTATGGAGATACCTTTTTTATTAAAATTTCGTAGGGTACCATAAAAAAAATCATAATAAAATAGATACAGTAGTGATGGAAAAAATTGTATCTAACGAAATGTATCTTTTTTTATTATGAAATGTTTATTCATTTTTAAACAGGGATCAATTTATGTGAGCGGGTAAAGCACTAAAAATGTAGCCGACAATAATAAAAATGTAGTGTGTGCGTGTTTTTCACTTTTCTAAAAAACATTTTTTAGGTAGTACTACTACTCCCAGCATGGAACACACTCTTCCATGATGGGAGTAGTAGTTACCTGTACTAATTGACAGATCGCAGGGGTCCCTTGCAATCCTCTTGTATAAGGTATAGATGCGGTGGCCGCTCTTCTATGGTCCCCTGCACTCACGTATATATACACATATTCATATTTCCCGCAGAGCTGTGATTGGCCAGATGGTTCCAGCCAATCACAGCTCTCTGTGAGAAATAGGAATATGTGTATATATACGGCCGTGCAGAGGACCATAGGAGCGCGGCCGCCGCATCCATACATTATACAGGAGCATCACAGCGGGTGTCAGGAGTGATACCTGCAGTGATCTTTCCTTTACTACAAGTACTATTACTCCCAACGTGGAGTACACTCTGCCTCATGCTGGGAGCTGTAGTACCTGCATTAATAGACAGATCGCAGTGGGTGTCAGAAGTTACACTCTGCTGCGATATGTCTATTAATGCAGGTACTACAGCTCCCAGCATGGAGAAGAGTGTGCTCCATGTTGGGAGTATTAGTACCTGCAGTAAGGAACAGATCCCAGGGATGTCACTTCTCCTGACACCCGCTGCGATCCTCCTGATGTGAATGTCGGGATCAGCTGTTCTCAGGGCTACATAGCCGGGAGAACAGCTGACGCTGAGCCGTAGGTATACATCGTATATCTACTGCCCAGCAAGAACTTACAGTGAGCCTGCAATGTGTATACAGTATACACATTGCTGGCTCACTTAACCCCTTGCTGAGCTGTGCGCTATGTGCAAGCCCAGCAAGGGAAGATTTAACTTACACTGCTGGACAGTGTAGGTTAACCCTTTGGGCGATATACACTATATACAGCTATCTCTAGATAGAAGACCTATATCGCAGTGAGTTAGGCCTGAGCCTTGCGGCAACGGCTGAATGATCTAAATTATAGAGTGTGTCATCCCCTAAGCACTCTGCAGTATCACCGGACCCAATATTTCCCCTAAATCCGGACGGATCTGCACATCACTCCCTAAATTCAGAAACTACACGTTTAATGCAAGGTCCGCAACTTCTGCCAGTCGCTAAGCAACCTAAGAACTGTTATATGAGACTGTTACTACGCATTGGATATTGCAAGCACTGCAGTAAAGTTATTCAAGTTCAAGGTAAATCTGCTTGTGGACCTTCAGTCATTTCATTGCACCTATCGTTTCTGGGAAGGGCGGTGATAGGCCGGAACATGGATTCAGCATACCACCCCTCACCCTGGCGTCACGAGTGGCTGGGTTAATATTAACCCCTCATATACCAACATTATACCATCCCTACCATACACCCCCCAAGGGCTACCACATGTATGTAGTGTATACAGAAGACGAAGTCCGCTTACTTCCCTCGAGTACCGGGCAGGTCCGTGTAGCTCCACCCCCTAGTGATGACGTCATTAGAGGGCGGAGCTACAGAAGGGAACAAGGCTAGTTAATCTGAAGCTCTGTTCAAATTGTCCGTTTTGCATAATGTTAACAGACCCTTCTGGCAGTGTCTACCCAGACAGGGAGACTCCAGCTGTTGCTAAACTACAACTCCCAGCATGCCCAGATAGCCAAAGGCTGTCTGGGAATGCTGGGAGTTGTAGTTTTGCACCAATTGGTGGCTCCCTGTTTGGGTAGACATTGCATCATGGGTGCTCTCCCCAGCGGACAGCGCCAAAAATGTCATAACCAATTTTTTGTGTTGTTTTTCTTTCTTCTCGTTTCAGATGCGTGTATACAGAGGATTACTGCGGATTTGATGGATTACGGCGGATTATTATTTTTTTCTTTTAATAAAATGGTTAACGAGGGCTGTGGGGGAGTGTTTTTTAAATAAAATAATTTTTCCAATGTCTTGTGTTTTTCTTTATTGAATTTTCAGGCTTAGTAGTGGAAGCTGGTCTTATTGACTGACTCCATTACTAAGACAGGGCTTAGTGCTAGCCCCAAAAACAGCTAGAGCTAACCCCCAATTATTACCCCGGTACCCACCGCCACAGGGATGTCGGGAAGAGCCAGTACCAAAAGGCCCGGAGTGTCAAAAATGGTGCTCCTGTTCCTAGGCGGTAACAGGCTGGCGTTATTTAGGCTGGGGAGGGCCAGTAACAATGGTCCTCGCCCACCCTGGTAACATCAGGCTGTTGCTGTTTGGTTGGTATTGTGCTGAGAATGAAAATACGGGGAACTCTATACGTTTTTTATTTTATTTAAATAAAAAAAATTAAAAAAAACGTAGAGGGTTCCCCGTATTTGCATTCTCAGCACAATACCAACCAAACAGCAACAGCCTGACGTTACCAGGGTGGGCGAGGACCATTGTTACTCTCCCTCACCAGCCTAAATAACGCCAGCCTGTTGCTGCCTAGGCCCAGGAGCGCCATTTTTTGACGCTCCGGGCCTGTTGGTACCAGCTCTTCCCGGCACCCCTGTGGCGGTGGGTACCGGGGTAATAATTGGGGGTTAGCACTAGCTGTTTTTGGAGCTAGCACTAAGCCCTGGCTTAGTAATGGATTCAGTCAATAAGACCGGCTTTCACTACTAAGCCTGAAAATTCAATTAAATAAAAAACACACATTGGAAAAATTATTTTATTTAAAAAAACACTCCCCCACAGCCCTCGTTAACCATTTTATTAAAATAAAAAAAGTAATCCGCCATAATCCATTGAATCTGCAGTAATCCTCTGCATACATGGATCTGAAACGAGAAGAAAAAAACACAAAAAATTGATTATGACATTTTTGGCGCTGTCCGCTGGGGAGAGCACCCATGATGCAATGTCTACCAAAACAGGGAGCCACCAATTGGTACAAAACTACAACTCCCAGCATGCCCAGACAGCCTTTGGCTGTCTGGGCATGCTGGGAGTTGTAGTTTAGCAACAGCTGGAGTCTCTCTGTCTGGGTAGACACTGCCAGAAGGGTCTGTTCACATTATACAAAACGGACAATGTGAACAGAGCTTCAGATTAACTAGCCTTGTTCCCTTCTGTAGCTCCGCCCCCTAATGACATCATCACTGGGGGCGGAGCTACACGGACCTGCCTGATACTCGAGGGAGGAAAGCGGACTTCATCTTCTGTATACACTATATACAGCTATCTATAGATAGCTGTATATAGTGTATACTGCCCAAAGGGTTAACCTACACTGTCCAGCAGTGTAAGTTAACTCTTCCCTTGCTGGGCTTGCGCATAACGCACAGCTCAGCAAGGGGTTAAGTGAGCCAGCAATGTGTATACTGTATACACATTGCAGGTTCACTTTAAGTTCTTGCTGGGCAGTAGATATACGATGTATACCTACGGCTCAGCGTCAGCTGTTCTCCCGGCTCTGTAGCCCTGAGAACAGCTGATCCCGACATTCACATAAGGGCGATAGCAGCGGGTGTCAGGAGGAGTGACACCCGCTGGGATCTGTCCCTTACTGCTGGTACTAATACTCCCAACATGGAGCACACTCTGCTCCATGCTGGGAGCTGTAGTACCTGCATTAATAGACATATCGCAGCGAGTGTAACTTCTGACACCTGCTGCGATCTGTCGATTAATGCAGGTACTACAGCTCCCAGCATGGAGCAGAGTGTACTCCATTGTTGGGAGTAGTAGTACTTGTAGTAAAGGAAAGATCACTGCGGGTATCACTCCTGACACCCACTGTGATGCTCCTGTATAATGTATGGATGCGGCGGCCGCGCTCCTATGGTCCCCTGCACGGCCGTATATATACACATATTCCTATTTCTCACAGAGAGCTGTGATTGGCTGGAACCATCTGGCCAATCACAGCTCTGCGGGAAATATGAATATGTGTATATATACGTGAGTGCAGGGGACCATAGAAGAGCTGCCGCCGCATCTATACAAGAGGATCACAAGGGACCCCGGCGATCTGTCAATTAGTACAGGTAACTACTACTACCATCATGGAACAGTGTGTTCCATGCTGGGAGTAGTAGTACTACCTAAAAAATGTTTAAAAAAAAGTGAAAAACACGCACACAATACATTTTTATTATTGTCGGCTACATTTTTAGTGCTTTACCCGCTCACATGAATTGATCCCTGTTTAAAAATTTATAAACATTTCACAATAAAAAAAGATACATTTGGTTAGATACAATTTTTTCCATCACTTCTGTATCTTTTTTATTATTATTTTTTATGGTACCCTACGAAATTTTAATAAAATCTCCATAATTTTTTAGGATCGCTAAAAAAGTCCAAAAAAGAATAAAAAGATTTACCCGAATGTACCGAATACCGAATGTCCGAGACAGCACCAATCACAATTGCCCAGCAGGAGTGAGGTGGCACTGGTGCCACCTCACGTTCATGGTGATTGGTCGGCTGAGACCGGCTGATGAATCATGGCGTCTTCTGGGCAGTCCTGACGGCACCCGTTCTGCCCCTAGTCTGGAGGGCGAGAGCGGGTACCGACCATGTAGTGTGCAGCGGCGGGGAAAGCTTAATGTTGGGGGCAGGAAATGACTGGCAGCAGGAGGTGAGGCCTGTGTCCCTCCTACTGTTTCATAACTACAACTCCCAGCATGCACAGCCAAAGGGCATGCTGGGAGTTGTAGTTATGTAACAGCTGGAGACACCCTGGTTGGGAAACACTGTGCTGTACAGATGCAGTGGGGCCGGTATGAGAATAGCTCTTAGTGTAAGATTATATGGGAATGGTCCTAACCTTTGAAGTGGGAACTTGCACTTAATGCAGATTCCATTTCTTTGGAGCCAAAAGCAACACGAGTTGTGTGTCTCATCTTGCTCCTCCGCTGCTGCAGAAGCCGTCTCCAGAGTTTTTGTGATCTGGAGTATTGTTATTGGAAGTCTCCTTGGCAGCTCTGGAAGACGGATATCATGGTAGAGACGTCTGTGCCGAGAAACGAAGTTCCAGAAAAAACTTTTTGAAGGAGATTTATCATTCTTTTCAAACGTACGGCTTTTATATGACAATTGTTTTTTAACTTACTTTTGCTTATGTGTGACCTATTTATCAAAAAGTCGCACGACTTTGAAAAATAAATCGCACGGAAGCAAAACCTGGGAAACCACTTGCAAAAGCATTTTTTTTAAATAGAAAAGTTTTCCCTTATGTTAATAGCCGAAGTTCTTTATCTACCCTTTATTACCATTAGTGTTACTAGAGAGTGACTGGGAGGGGGTGTACTGCATCAGGTGACACCCTGACTGGCCTCCCTGGCACTAAATAGCTGCACTCCAACTATCCCGCAACAACCCATCCACCCTCCTCTGAAATTAAAAAAGTATTAAAAACACACTATGCCGCACCATGAATATCCGTACCCTGGGGGCTTTTTTGTTTAATTTTGAGACCACATTTTGTGACGTTGGTGGGTGGAGACATGCGCCACCGCGCTGAGGACGGAGTTTACATCAGGAAGCAAGGCAGCGCAGCACCAACAGGCACATAAACAATAGTGAAGCCACAAAAAAAAAAAAAAACGGCTCGGTACATTACCCACCCCAAAATGTGCATGAAGCTGCATTACTATGGATTTTTTATTTTTTTTTTAATGGAAAATTTTAGTGCCACATATGGGTTATTTACGTAGTCTGTAAAAATCTTACACAATTATTTTGTGCCTTATTCTATTTTTTACACAACATTTTCAAATTTAGTGGGTACGCCAGCATGTACGTGTCCTACAATTAACAAGGTGTGCAGTGTGTATTTTTAACCATAAAATAATAGAGTTGTTATATAATTGTTTCTATAATTAACATTAAGCTTTGTGGTGTCCCGGTACAGGACCTATCCTGTACCATCCTTAAGTCCCCTCAGGAAGAGTCCCTTAGGTTCATAGGGCTCTCCTGCAGGGCTCCCCCCTTGTCTTATAAATGCAGTGTATATTCATTATGTGTATTAATTGTTCATATGTATAAATTTGTACAGTTTGTATAAAATGTATAGGACCTTCCTTGGTCATGTGATCTACTGTCATGTGATATACCCAGAGTTCCATCGGCACAGGAACCCCAGGCATTAGCAACCAATGGGCTTTAGTCCAGCCCCCTAGTATATAAGTGGCTGTAGTCTCTATACTCTCTTATTTCTTGGACTCAAAAGGAAGCACAAAGTCCTGTATACTGCAAATTCATCTCATCTAGACCAAAGCCAAAAGAAACACAACCACTTCTAAAACATGAGTTACAATTCTCTCTACAAATCCAGTGACTATTCCTCAGCTAAGGAATATATCAGTAGCACAGTGGTCTACCTAAATATCTCAATAATAACAAGTCCAAGCAAACCTGTGAGGTATCCTGTGTCCCGGTTGCCTCTGAAGGAACTGCATAATTGTAAAGACTGTTCCCTAAACAAGTAAACGTTCCAGTTTATTTAGAATCCTTGCTGTGGACATTCCTTTATTACAAACCGTTCTTGGGTTGATTGATGGCGGTTACCATACCAGAATAACCACATCCTGGCGTCACGAACACTAAGGGGTTAACAACATCTTGCCCCCAGGGTTTATACAACCAGACCCTGTTACATACTGCTACACCCCAGTCACCACATCTCAATGTAGTAGCAGCAACAGTGAGATAATGTCGAGTATGTATAACCATTGCAGACATCATGCATACCATACAGTGGGGATCAAAAGTTTGGGCACCCCAGGTAAAAATTTGTATTAATGTGCATAAAGAAGCCAAGGAAAGATGGAAAAATCTCCAAGAAGCATCAAATTACAGATTAGACATTCTTATAATATGTCAACAAAATTTAGATTTTATTTCCATCAATTACACTTTCAAAATAACAGAAAACAAAAAAATGGTGTCTGCAAAAGTTTGGGCACCCTGCAGAGTTAATATCTTGTACTGCCCCCTTTGTCAAGTATCACAGCTTGTAAACACTTTTTGTAGCCAGCCAAGAGTCTTTCAATTCTTGTTTGAGGTATCTTTGCCCATTCTTTCTTACTAAAGTTTTCCAGTTCTTTGAGATTTCTGGGCTGTCTGTCACGCACTGTTCTTTCAACATCTATCCATACATTTTCAATTATGTTGAGGTTGGGAAATTGTGAAGGCCATGGCAAAACCTTCAGTTTACGCCTCTTGATGTAATCCCCCGTGGATTTCGAGGTGTGTTTAGGATCATTATCCATTTGTAGAAGCCATCCTCTATTTAACTTCAGCTTTTTCACAGATGGCATCAAGTTATCATCCAAAATTTGCTGAAGTTTTATTGAATCCATTTTTCCTTCTACTCGTGAGATGTTCCCTGTGCCACTGGCTGCAATACAACCCCAAAGCATGATTGATCCTCTCACCCATGCTTAACAGTTGGACAGAGGTGCTTTTCATTAAATTCTGTTCCCCTTCTTCTCCAAACGTACCTTTGCTCATTCCGGCCAAAAAGTTCAATTTTAACCTCATCGATCCACAGAACTTGTTTCCAAAACGGTCAAACGCTAATTTTTGTGGTGAGGATGTAAAAGAGGTTTTCTTCTGATGACTCTTCCATGAAGACCATATTTGTACAAGTATGTTTTTATAGTGGAATAGTGTACCACAACTCCAGTGTCTGCCAGATCTTTCTGGGTTTTGAATAGTTTTTCTCACAATCCTGCGAGCTGTTCTGTTTGATATTTTTTTGGTCTTCCAGATCTTGTTTTAACTTCCACTGTTCCTGATGACTGCCATTTCTTAATTACATTCCGAACAGAGGATATTGACATCTGAAAATGTTTTGCTATCTTCTCATAGCCGTCTCCAGCTTTGTGAGCATCAACTATTTTCAGTTTCAGATTTCTAGACAACTGCTTAGAAGAACCCATGGTGCTGATTGTTGGGGCAAGGTCAGATCAGTCTGGGCATTTAAAACCTTTGAGATTCACATCACCTGGTCTTCCCAGATGATGATTGAGAACAATCCATGACACTGGCAGGTCTCAGCTGTGCAAAGGGGGCAGTGCATGCTATAAATTCTGCAGGGTACCCAAACTATTGCAGACGCCATCTTTTTGTTTTCTGTTATTTTGAAAGTGTAAATGATGGAAATAAAATCTAACTTTTGTTGACGTATTATAAGAATGTCAAATCTGTAATTTGATGCCTTTTGGAGATTTTTCCATCTTTCCTTGGCTTCTTTAATACAAATTTTTACATGGGGTGCCCAAACTTTTGATCCCCACTCTATATAGCAGTCAAATGTCAGTAAGATTGTCAGTCAGTCAAATGTGATAGTACTAATAATATGTGCATAGTCATTAGAGATGCATAGTAATATGTAGATATATCTCTATAAAAAAAACAATAATAAAAATAAATAAAGGTATTGTTGTAAAATGTAAAAGTATTGTTACCATATTCATGGCTGTGTTCTTAAAGGGGTACTCCGCTGCCCTGTGTCCGATGCTCCGCTTCCCAGCGTCCGGAAGTTTATTGTTCCGGACGCTGTGTGCGGGCTTCCGTGTTCAGGGCTGCCCCTCGTGACGTCACGCCCGCCCCCTTCGTGATGTCACCCCCTCCCCCTCAGCGAAAGACTATGAGAAGGGGGGCACGATGGCCATCATGCCCCCTTCCCATAGACTTTCATTGAGGGGGCGGGCATAACATCATGAAGGGGGCGGGCGTGACGTCACGAGGGGCAGCCCTGAACACAGAAGCCCGCACACAGCGTCAGGAACAATAAACTTCCGGACGCTGGGGAGCGGAGCTTCCGACACAGGGCAGCGGAGTACCCCTTTAAGGAACCTTGTCTCAACCATTAAATGGTAAATTATATCCAGCAAGTACTAAAGTTAACCAATATCCTCCTGTTCCCAAGTTACAGAGCATGTATGGACATTTTAATGTGTACTGAAATTGGACGTTATAGTTAAATGCTTCAGAACTACATTCGGCCCAATGGCCATTTCGCTCCTCTCCCTAAGGGGACAGACGTTGAGGGCGACTTTCATTAAACAAGGGGATTTGAGGTGTCCCGGTACAGGACCTGTCCCCTCAGGAAGAGTCTCTTAGGTCCATAGGGCTCTCCTGCAGGGCTCCCCCCTTGTTGTCTCATATAAATGCAGTGTATATTCATTATGTGCATCTATTATTCATATGTATAAAGTTGTACAGTTTGTATAAAATGTATAGGACCTTCCTTGGTCATGTGATCTACTGTCATGTGATATACCCAGAGTTCCATGGGCACAGGAACCCCAGGCATTAGCAACCAATGGGCTTTAGTCCAGCCCCCTAGTATATAAGGTGCTGAAGTCTCTATTCTCTCTCTCTTATCTCTTGGACTTAAAAGGAAGCACAAAGTCCTGTATACTGCAAATTCATCTCATCTAGGCCAAAGCCTAAAGAAACACAACCACTTCTAAAACGTGAGTTACAATTCTCTCTACAAATCCAGTGACTACTCCTCAGCTAAGGAATATATTAGTAGCACAGTGGCCTGCATAAATATCCTCAAAACTACAAGTCCCAGCAAGCCTGCGAGGTATCCTGTGTCCCGGTGGCCTCTGAAGGAACTGCATAATTGTAAAGACTGTTCCCTAAACATTTCAAGTAAAAGTTCCAGTTTATTCAGAATCCTTGCTGTGGACATTCCTTTATTACAAACCATTTCTGGATTGGTTGACGGCGGTTACCATACCGGAATAAACACATCCTGGCGTCACGAACACTAAGGGGTTAACAACATCTTGCCCCCAGGGTTTATACAACCAGACCCTGTTACATACTGCAACACCCCAGTCACCACATCTCAATGTAGTAGCAGGTAAACTCAGACTTACAAGTGGGTTGAGTTCAGTTCACATTGGGTGAGATATTAAAAAATTACTGTAATTTCTTATCCAGCGATATTAATCACACCATTTTTTTTCTCCTCACATTTTTAAAGGTCTCTTGTGCTGCTTTTAAAATATTAACCCCTTAAGGACGCGGGGCTTATCCATATGCCCCCATTTCCGAGTCCTTAAGGACTCAGGGCGTATAGGTATGCCCTGCGTTCTTCCAGCTCCTGCCGTTCGCTGGGCATGGACCGGGATGCCTGCTGATATCGTTCAGCAGGCATCCCGGCATATTGCCCAGGGGGGGTCCAGAGGTCCATTCAGATGTGCGATTTGTGGTTATTCCGTGTCAATTGGGTCTCTGGTGACCCGGTGACCCGGAAAAAAAGGGTGAATGGGGCTGTCCGAGACAGCCCCATTCCCCCTTACTCAGCAGGAGTGAGGTGGCATGGGTGACACCTCACGATCACGTGATTGATCGGTCGAAGCAGCAGCAGGATTGGGCCCGGCGGCAGGATACAGTGCGGCGGTCCCGGCGGCAGGATACAGCAGGAGGTGAGGCCTGTTCACCTCCTGATGTTGCTTAGCAACAACTCTCGGCATGCAAAGCCAAAGGGAATGCTGGGAGTTGTAGTTTTGCAACAGCTGGAGTTCCAACTACAACTCCCAGCATGCCCTTTGGTAGTCTGTGCATGCTGGGAGTTGTGGTAATGCAACAGCTGGAGGCACATTTTTTCTATGAAAAAGTGTGCATCTAGTTTTTCATAACTACACCTCCCAACATGCACAGACTACCAAAGGGTATGCTGGGAGTTGTAGCAGTGTGCCTCCAGCTGTTGCAAAACTACAACTCTCAGCATGCCCTTCGGCTGTCAATGCATGCTGATTGTTGCAGTTTTGCAACAGCTGGAGACACATTGGTTGTGAAACAGAGTTTGTTACCTACCTCAGTGTTTTGCAACCAGTGTGCCTCCAGCTGTTGCAAAAATACAACTCCCAGCATGCACTGAGACTGTACATGCTGGGTGTTCTAGTTTTGCAACAGCTGAAGGCACAATGGTTGCGAAACACTGAGTAAAGTAACAAACTCTGTGTTTCCCAACCAATGTGCCTCCAGCTGTTGCATAACTACAACTCCCAGCATATATGGTCTGCCAGTGCATGCTGGGAGTTTTTCCAAATTTTCCATCGCAGCTCAAACTTACTGTAAATCTCCGCCCATGTGAATGTACCATAAAAACACTACACAACCAATGCCGTTACTGAGACATGGTTTAATGAAGGGAATAACTGGGACATATCCATACCAGGGTACTCTTTATACAGAAGAGAAAGAGAAGGCAAGAAAGGAGGAGGAGTGGCCCTGTATGTGAAAGATAGCATAAAATCTAACCTAATACAAGTTAGTGAGGAAACCACAGAGTCAGTTTGGGTTACGTTGCAGTTTGGTAACCGTGCAGTAACTCGTGTAGGTGTGATATACAGACCACCTGGCCAAGTTAAAGAAGTAGATGATCTACTAGTTGAAAAATATCTAAAATGACAATGAAAGGAGAAGTTATCATTATGGGAGACTTCAATCTTCCGGATATAAACTGGAAAACCAAAATAGCTGATTCGGCCAGGAGTACAAATATTCTAAATTCCCTACTGGGATTATCTCTACAACAAGTGGTTGAGGAGCCAACGCGGAAGGAGGCCATTTTGGATTTGGTATTCACATATGGGGATTTGGTATATGATGTTATTGTAGGCGAAAGCTCTGGATCTAGTGATCACCAGTCAGTGTGGTTTAATATAAGAACAGTGAAGGAGTCACACCACACAAAAACAAAAGTTTTAGATTTTAGAAAAACAGAATTTTCAAAAATGAAATTAGTCATAAATGAGTCCCTATCAGACTGGAACAAATTACATGGAGTTCAGGAGAAATGGGACTACTTAAAAGACGCTTTATTGAAGGCAACAGAAAATTGCACAAAACTTGTCAGTAAAAGCAGAAAAAGGAAGAGACCACTGTGGTACTCAGCAGAAGTGGCCAAAAAAATAGCATTTAGTAATTATAAAACAACCAGAGCAATGAAGATAGGCAGAAAGAGACCAAGCAAGTTATAAGAACTTCTAAAGCACAGGCAGAAGAAAAACTAGCTCAGTCTGTGAATAAAGGGGATAAGACATTCTTCAGATATATAAATGAAAAAAGGAAATCAAAAAAAGGAATAACTAAATTAAAAACAAAGGAAGGAAGGCATGTAGAAGAGAATAAGGGGCTAGCCGACTGCCTTAAGTGAAGACAAATAAATCACAGGGGCCTGATGGGATACACCCAAAATTATTAAAAGAGTTTAGTGGTGAGCTAGCAAAACCGTTAGCAGATTTATTTAACCAATCAATGGTAACAGGAGCCGTCCCGGAAGATTGGAAATTAGCAAATGTTGTGCCCATTCACAAGAAAGGTAGTAAGGAGGAATCAAGCAACTATAGGCCAGTAAGTCTGACATCAATAGTGGGGAAATTAATGGAAACCCTACTAAAGGATAAGATTGTGGAACATCTAAAATCCCATGGATTGCAAGATGAAAAACAACATGGGTTGACTTCAGAGAGATCATTTCAAACAAATCTTATAGATTTTTTTGACTGGGTGACTAAACTAATAGATGGCGGAGGGGCAGTAGACATTGCATATCTAAATTTTAGTAAGGTTTTTGACACTGTCCCACATAGAAGACTTATCAATAAACTACAGTCATAGAGCTTGGACTCCAATATTGTTGAGTGGATTAGGCAGTGGCTGAGTAACAGACAACAGAGGGTTGTAGTCAATGGAGAATATTCAGAGCAAGGTCTTGTCACCAGTGGGGACCTCAGGGATCTGTACTGGGACCAATATTGTTTAATATCTTCATTAGCGATATTACAGAAGGTCTCGATGGTAAGGTATGTCTTTTTGCTGATGACACAAAGATATGTAACAGGGTTGATGTTCCTGGAGGGATCCGCCAATTGGAAAAGGATTAAGGCAAACTAGAAGAATGGTCAGAACTCTGGCAACTGAAATTAAATGTGGATAAGTGCAAGATAATGCACCTGGGGCGTAAAAACCCTCAGGCAGAATATAGATTATTTGACACTGCCCTGACCTGAGTATCTGAGGAAATTGATTTAGGGGTAATTATTTCAGAAGACTTAAAGGTAGGTAGACAATGTAAAAGAGCAGCAGGAAACGCTAGCAGAATGTTTGGCTGTATAGGGAGAGGTATAAGCAGTAGAAAGAGAGAAGTGCTCATGCCGCTGTACAGAACACTGGTGAGACCTCACACTCACACTGGTGAGACCTCAATTGGAGTATTGTGCGCAGTACTGGAGGCCGTATCTCCAGAAGGATATAGATACTCTAGAGAGAGTTCGGAGAAGAGCTACTAAACTAGTACATGGATTGCAGAATAAAACTTACAAGGAAAGGTTAACCCCTTAAGGACCAAGGGCGTACAGGTACGCCCTTGGTCCTGCTCTCCTGATATAACGCGGGGTTACACAGTAACCCCGCGTCATATCACGGCGGGCCCAGCGTCATAGTGAAGCCAGGACCCGCCTCTAATAGCGCGCAGCGCCGATCGCGGTGCCGTGCGCTATTAACCCTTTAGCCGCGCGCTCAGAGCTGCATCGCGGCATCCCGAACAGCTGACAGGACAGCGGGAGGGCCCCTACCTGCCTCCTCGCTGTCCGATCGCCGAATGACTGCTCAGTGCCTGAGATCCAGGCCTGAGCAGTCATGCGGCAGAATCGTTGATCACTGGTTTCTTATGAGAAACCAGTGATCAATGATGAAGATCAGTTTGTGCAGTGTTATAGGTCCCTATGGGACCTATAACACTGCAAAAAAAAAAGTGAATAAAGATCATTTAACTCCTCCCCTATTAAAAGTTTGAATCACCCCCCTTTTCCAATAAAAAAAAAAAAACACAGTGTAAATAAAAATAAAAATAAACATATATGGTATCACTGCGTGAGGAAATGTCCGAATTATAAAAATATATCATTAATTAAACCACTCGGTCAATGGCGTGCGCGCAAAAAAATTCCAAAGTCCAAAATAGTGCATTTTTGGTCACTTTTTATATCATTTAAAAATGAATAAAAAGCGATCAATAAGTCCTATCAATGCAAAAAATGGTATCGTTAAAAACTTCAGATCAGGGCGCAAAAAATTAGCCCTCATACTACCCCATACACGGAAAAATAAAAAAGTTATAGGGGTCAGAAGATGACAATTTTAAACGTATTAATTTTCCTTCATGTAGTTATGATTTTTTCCAGAAGTCCGACAAAATCAAACCTATATAAGTAGGGTATCATTTTAATCGTATGGACCTTTAAAAAAAAAGATAAGGTGTCATTTTTACCGAAAAATGTACTACGTAGAAACGGAAGCCCCCAAAATTTACAAAACTGCTTTTTTTTTTTTTCAATTTTGTCGCACAATGATTTTTTTTTTCGTTTCACCGTAGATTTTTGGGCAAAATGACTGATGTCATTACAAAGTAGAATTGGTGGCACAAAAAATAAGCCATCATATGGATTTTTAGGTGCAAAATTGAAAGAGTTATGATTTTTTAAAGGAAGGAGCCAAAAACGAAAATGAAAAAATGGAAAAAAAAAACGGTCCTTAAGGGGTTAAAGGACCTTAACATGTATAGTTTGGAAGAAAGAAGAGACAGAGGGGATATGATAGAGACTTTTAAATACATAAAGGGAATCAACAAGGTAAAGGAGGAGAGCATATTTTAAAGAAGAAAAACTACCACAAGAGGACATAGTTTTAAATTAGAGGGGCAAAGGTCTTTGCATTAATATCAGGAAGTATTACTTTACTGAGAGAGTAGTGGATACATGGAATAGCCTTCCTGCAGAAGTGGTCGCTGCAAATACAGTGAAGGAGTTTAAACATGCATGGGATAAGCATAAGGCTATCCTTCATATAAGATAGGGCCAGGGACTATTCATAGTATTCAGATTATTGGGCAGACTAGATGGGCCAAATGGTTCTTATCTGCCGACACATTCTATGTTTCTATGGTTCTACAAGAACATGCGAGTGTAAAAAATGAAGATTTTGAATTTTCTCCTTAACGTTGCTGCTATTCTTGTGAAACACCTAAAGGGTTAACACACTTTCTGAATGTCAGTTTGAATACTTTGGGGGGTGCAGTTTTTATAATGGGGTCATATATGGGGTATATCTAATAAGAAGACCCCTCAAACGCACTTCAAAACTGAACTGGTCCCTGAAAAAATTTTGTGGAAAATTGGAAAATTGCTGCTGAACTTTGAAGCCCTCTGATGTCTTCCAAAAGCAAAAACATATCAACTTCATGATGCAAATATAAAGTAGACATATTGTATATGGGAATCAATATATAATTTATTTGCAATATCCATTTTCCTTAAAAGCAGAGAGTTTCAAAGTTAGAAAAATGCAAAATTTTCAACATTTTCATGAAATTTGGGGATTTTTCACCAAGAAAGGATGCAAGTAACGATGAAAATTTACCACTGTGTTAAAGTTGAATATGTCGCGAATAAACAATCTCGGAATCAGAATAATCAGTAAAAGCATCCCAGAGTTATTAATGTATAAAGTGACAGTGGTCAGAATTGCAAAAAGGGGCTGAATCCTTAAAAGGGTACTCTGCCCCTACACATCTTATCCCCTATCTAAAGGATAGGGTATAAGATGTCCGATCGCCGGGGTCCCTCTGCTGGGGACCCCCGGGATCGCCGCTGCGGCACCGCACTATTATTACTGCACAGAGCGAGTTCACTCTCTGCGTAATGACGGGTGATACAGGGGATGGAGCAGCGTGACGTCACAGCTCCGCCCCTTGTGACATCACGGCCCAATCCCTTAATGCAAGTCTGTGGCAGGGGGTGTGGCAACCGCCATGCCCCCTCCCATAGACTTGTATTGAGGGGGGGGGGGGGTCGTGACGTCACGAGGGGGCGGAGCCGTGACATCACAATGCTCCGTCCCCTGTATCACCCGTCATTACACGCAGAGCAAACACGCTCTGTGCAGTAACAATAGAGGTGTGGCGCAGCAGAGATCCTGGGGGTCCCCAGCAGCGGGACCCCGGCAATCTTCCATCTTATCCACTATCCTTTGGATAAGGGATAAGATGTCTAGGGGCAGAGTACCCCTTTTAGGTGAAAAAGGGCTCTGTCCTTAAGGGACTAAAATATGTGAGAGTTCTTTTTCGCAACCCTTTTTTTTCCCGTCAAAATTGCTGAGTTTGGCACCAAATTTTGAATCATGGAAAATTCTGGCGGAGCATCTCATATAATCCATGATTACCAGTGCCCATACAAGCAATTACTATATGAATACAACATGTCCAGGGGTTAAATGTGAGTACAAGTGCAGTGACCATAAAACATTTATTTATTTATTTTTAGCAGTTTGGGGACAGGGGGGGGGGGGGGTTAACTTTCGGTTTCCCCATTCTGCCCACCCACAATAGGTGGGTCAGAACGGGGAAACCGTCAGGGACCGTCACCGAAGTCCACTTACCCATCGGTGGCAGCAGCGGGCGGCGATCGGCGGCAGAAGAGGATGGCGGTACGGCTCCCTGGATCCTACGGAAGCTGGTGAGTTGCCTAGCAATATCTGGAGGGCCACAATTTGGAGATCACTGTGCAGTGGTCTCTAAACTGTAGCCCTCCAGATGTTGCAAAACTGCAAATCCCAGCGTGCCCAAACAGCAAACAGCTGTCTTGGCATGCTGGGAGTTGTAGTTGCGTACCTCCAACTGTTGCATAACTGTAGGGTGGGCCATTTATATGGATACACCTTAATAAAATGGGAATGGTTGGTGATATTAACTTCCTGTTTGTGGCACATTAGTATATGTGAGGAGGGAAACTTTTCAAGATGGGTGGTGACCATGGCGGCCGTTTTGAAGTTGGCCATTTTGAATCCAACTTTAGTTTTTTCAATAAGAAGAGGGTTATATGACACATCAAACTTATTGGGAATTTCACAAGAAAAACAATGATGTGCTTGGTTTTAACGTAACTTTATTCTTTCATGAGTTATTTACAAATTTCTGACCACTTACATAGTGTTCAATGTGCTGCCCATTGTGTTGGATTGTCAATGTAACCCTCTTCTCCCACTCTTCACACACTGATAGCAACACCGCAGGAGAAATGCTAGCACAGGCTTCCAGTATCCGTATACACTGCTATATACTACTATATACACCGCAGGAGAAATGCTAGCACAGGCTTCCAGTATCCGTAGTTTCAGGTGCTGCACATCTCGTATCTTCACAGAATAGACAATTGCCTTCAGATGACCCCAAAGATAAAAGTCTAAGGGGGTCAGATCGGGAGACCTTGGGGGCCATTCAACTGGCCCACGATGACCAATCCACTTTCCAGGAAACTTTTCATCTAGGAATACTCGGACCTGACACCCATAATGTGGTGGTGCACCATCTTGCTAGAAAAAACTCAGGGAACGTGCCAGCTTCAGTGCATAAAGAGGGAAACACATCATCATGTAGCAATTTCGCATATCCAGTGGCCTTGAGGTTTCCATTGATGAAGAATGGCCCCACTATCTTTGTACCCCATATACTACACCATACCATCAATTTTTGTGTTCCAACAGTCTTGGAGGGATCTATGCAATGTGGGTTAGTGTCAGACCAATAGCGGTGGTTTTGATTGTTAAAGGGGTACTCCACCCCTAGACATCTTATAGCGAGATGTCTGATCGCGGGGGTCCCGCCGCTGGGGACCCCCGCAATATAGCATGCGGCACCCACCTTTTTTCTGCTCGGGAAGCACTGGAGGGTCTGAGTCCCGACCATGGGAACAGAAGTTTGTGATGTTATGACTCCTCCCTCATGTGACGTCACGCCCCGTCCCCTCAATGCAAGTCTATGGGAAGGGGCGTGAGGCTATCAGGCATCTTATCCCCTATCCTTTGTATAGGGGATAAGATGTCTAGGGGTGGAGTACCCCTTTAACTTCACCATTCACATAAAAGTTTGCCTCATCACTGAACAAATCTTCTGCGTAAACTGAGGGTCCTGTTCCAATATTTCTTTTGCCCATTCTGCAGCACCTGAAACTACGGATACTGGAAACCTGTGCTAGCATTTCTCCTGCGGTTTTGCTATCAGTGTGTGAAGAGTGGGAGAAGAGGGTTGCATTGACAATCCAACACAATGGGCAGCACATTGAACACATTTTAGAAGTGGTCAGAAACTTCTAAATAACTCATGAACATTAAAACAAGCACATCATTGTTTTTCTTTTGAAATTCGCAAAAAGTTTGATGTGTCACATGACCCTCTTTCTATTGAAAAAACAAAAGTTGGATTCAAAATGGCCAACTTCAAAATGGCCGCCATGGTCACCACCCATCTTGAAAAGTTTCCCCCCTCACATATACTAATGCGCCACAAACAGGAAGTTAATATCACCAACCATTCCCATTTTATTAAGGTGTATCCATATAAATGGCCCACCCTGTACATCTCCCAGCATGCCCTTTGGCGATCAGTACATGCTGGGAGTTGTAGTTTTGCAACAGCTGGAGGCACAATGGTTGGAAAATACTGAGTTAGGTAACAGAACCTAACTGAAGGTTTTCCAACCAGTGTGCCTCCAGCTGTTGCAAAAGTTCAACTCCCAGCAGGCACGGTCTGTACAGGGTACATTCACACGGGCGAGTTTACAGTGAGTTTTCCGCTTCAATAAAGAAAAATGAAAAATGTATCGTATGGCAGTGTTTCCAAAACGGAGCCTCCACCTGTTGCAAAGCAACGACTCCCAGCATTT
This sequence comes from Hyla sarda, assembly GCF_029499605.1. NCBI lineage: Eukaryota > Metazoa > Chordata > Amphibia > Anura > Hylidae > Hyla > Hyla sarda. The sequence goes on from NW_026610573.1 coordinate 211,058, forward strand.
CCGGACAGCCAAAGACTGTCCAGGCATGCTGGGAGTTTAGCAACAGCTGGAGGCACCCTGTTTGGGAATCACTGGCGTAGAATACCCCTATGTCCACCCCTATGCAATCAATAATTTAGTCCTCAAATGCACATGGCGCTCTCTGACTTTGGAGCCCTGTCGTATTTCAAGGAAACAGTTTAGGGACACATATGGGGTATTTCCGTTCTCGGGAGAAATTGCACTACAAATTTTGGGGGGCTTTTTCTCCTTTTACCCCTTATGAAAAGGAAAAGTTGGGGGCTACACCAGCCTGTTAGTGTAAAAAAATTAAAATTTTTACACTAACATGCTGATGTTTCCCCATACTTTTTATTTTCACAAGCGGTAAAAGGAAAAGCACGGAAATACCCCATATGTGGGTGTAAAATGCTCTCAGACGCACAACAAGGCTCAGGAGTGAGAGCCCACCATGACCATTTGAGGCCTAAATTGGTGATTTGCACAGGGGTGGCTGATTTTACAGTGGTTTAGACATAAACGCAAAAAAATAAATACCCACATGTGACCCCATTTTGGAAACTACAACCCGCACAGAACATAAGGGGTATAGTGAGCCTTAACACTAAAGAATTTTCATTAAAGTTGGATGGGAAAATGAAAAAAACAAAAAAAAATTCACTAAAATGCTGGCATTACCCTAAATTTTTCATTTTCACAAGGGAAAATAGGAAAAAAAGCCCCCCAAAATTTGTTCTTCTGATTAAGAACATACCCCATATGTGGATGTGAAGTGCTCTGCGGGTGCACTACAATGCTGAGAAGAGAAGGAGTGCCATAGGGCTTTTGAAGATAAATTTTGTCCGGAATTGAAGGCCACGTGTGTTTACAAAGCCCCCATAGTACCAGAACAATGGACCCCCCCACATGTAATCCCATTTTGGACACTACACCCCTCATGTAATGTAATAAGGGGGTACAGTGAGCATTTACACCCCACAGGTGTCTGACAGAATTTTGGAACAGTGGTCCTTGAAAATGAAAAATGCATTTTTTCATTTGCACAGCCCACTGTTCCAAAGACCTGTCAAACGCCAGTGGGGTGTAAATGTTCACTGCACCCCTTATTAAATTCTGTGAGGGGTGTAGTTTCCAAAATCGGTTCACATGTGGGGGGTCCACTGTTCTGGCACCACGGGGGCCTTTGTAAATGCACATGGTCCCTGACTCCCATTCCAAACAAATTCTCTCTCCAAAAGCTCAATGGCGCTCCTCCTCTTCTGAGCATTGTAGTGCGCCATCTCCAGAGATCTTGAGACCAGAGAAGTAGATTGTCGATATTACTGATCAGTATTAAAAATCAAAAGATAGCTATTAACAGTTATAATTTAATAATGGGAATAAGTATCTCCTCCAATAAAAAAATTAATTCCCCCTCTTCCCATTTTACAAATAAAAATTTGTAAAAAAAAATAAAATAAATCAACATATTTGGCATAACAATGTCCAGAAAAGTCAGAATTATTAAAATATAGTGTTAATGATTCCATATGGTGAACGGCATAAAACGTAAAAATAAAAAAAGTCCAATGCTGAATTGTGATCACATCCCAGAAAAAAATAAAATAAAAAAAAGTCATCAAAAATCACATGTACGCAAATGTGGTACCGATAAAAACAACAAATCACAGATTAAGTGCCAGTACAAGCATAACCATATGAATAAAACATGTCCAGGGGTTAAATGTGAGTGCAGGTGCAGTGAACATGAAAAATTCAGGACAACAGGTTTTCATTTTTGTGCTTAAGTTTTTTCCTCCTCACCTTCTTAAAATCATAACACAGACTCCTATGGGGCTGTTTTTTTGCGCCACATATTGTACTTTGTAATGACATCAATCATTTCACCACAAAATCTACAGCAAAACGAGAAAAAAAATATTAGTGGGGCAAAATTGGAAAAAAAACAAACACCATTTTGAATTTTTTTTTAGGGACTTCCGATTCTACACAGTGCACTTTTCGGTAAAAATGACACCTTGTTCTTTAGATCCATACAATTAAATTGATATCCAGCTCATTAAGGTTTGATTTTGTTTAACATTAAAAGTTATAACTTTTTGCACCAAAATTAGTACCTTTAAAATTGTCCTCTTCTGACCTCTATAACTTTTTCCTTATGCAGGGATGTATACGGAAAAAAATTAGCCCTCGTACAATTTAAAACGTACTTACATTGTTCAAAAAGTTAGATTTTTTTTTTTTTAAACAGTACAAAAAGAGTAAAGCGTGTACCCAAACATTGACCCACAGTATAAAAAGAACATGTCGGTGTTATCATACACTTCACTGTGTAAAAATAAAAACTATCAAAAGTTGCAAAATTGCGGTTTACTTCTCAATTTCCTGCCGCAAATAATATATATACATTTTTATAGTACCATATATTTTATGTTAAAATTAAAGGTTTCATTACAAAGTACAGTTGGTCGCAAAAGAAACAAACCCTCATATTGGTCTTTAGGTTGAAAATTAAAAGATTTATGGCTCTTAGAAGGGGAGGAGGAAAAATTTTAAACATAAAAATGAAAATGTCCTTTGTCCTCAAGACCAAAAAGGGCTGTGACCCTAAAGGGGTTAAAACTGTAATCGTCAAATCCTTTGTAAACCCCCAGTATAACTGTACATAGTGTAAGTAAAGTACAGTACAGCCATTACAATGGATACACATACACGTGATGTCATCTGCTGTGACATCACACATCAAAGAGACTTTCTCCAGGGTAGAATCCAATCCCTAACACTTATTTCCTCGGTTCGGCGGGTGAACACGTTCTCCTACTAGACCTGCGCTTATTTTGCAAATTGAAGAGAATTTTGTCTATTTAGGCAAAAGGATCCTGTAGGGACGGCGACCATGAAGCTAAGAGGTAGGAATAATGAAAACTTCCAAAATTTCTGTTTAAAAATGGATTTAACATGAATGTATTAGTGTAAAGTTAATATAGTAGAGTTCTGAATGCTTGGAGCGGGTGGTGGGGGTCATGACATCACGGCCACACCCCCTCAATGTAAGTCTATGGGAGGGGGTGTGGTGTGATGTCACGAGGGGCGTGGCTGTGACATTACGACCCTGTCACCCAGTGTTCTGAATAAAGGCTAGGTGCTGCACAGAGATCACTGGGGTCCCAGCTGCGGGACCCCGGCGATCAGACATCTTATCCCCTATCCTTTACATAGGGGATAAGATGTCTAGGGGCAGAGTACCCCTTTACGTTTCTTACAGCAATTGGGTAAAGGTTTTTACTCCTGTGAGAAAAATGATTTTGTGTGAACACACACACACATATATATATATATATATATTCATAAATAAATAAATGAATATAGGTCTAATATATTGTATACTTTCGCTATTTTGCAGATATCCCAGTTCTCTCGGTGCCTGTCGTGTGTCTCATACATTACGTGACGAGTTTCCTTTGGCGGTATACTAACCTATATCATTATAAGGTCACTCCACCATATTATGAGATCCATAAAATACCTGGGAAGAAGATTAAGCACCGTGGTCAGCGAGCAGATGTGGCTATTGACATGGCTTTAGGTGACAATTCAGACCCACATGAATCCAGGCACAGCGATCATGTGACAGTCACCATGGAGGATAACCAGATGGATTTACCAACAACCTCTGAAGATGCCTCGGAGCCCAAAGTGTCTTGGCTGCAGCGGACTTGGCAATATGCTAAAAGCAAACTGAAGTGGTCCAATTATGTATCCAATGTGTGGGTTGGAGCATGGGCCATGGCCAACCGCACACTAACCGGCATGATGACCACATTCAAGATGCCATTTTACTTCCTACATACAAAGCTAAGAAGTATTACAGCAAAGGCCATTGACGATCAATGTGAACCAGTTTAACAAGATGCTGATTGGGTCACACAAGGTCTGCATATGGTTGGGGGTGGGGGTGGGGAGGAGCCCGAAATGCAGCCACCTCCACGTGGTGGGCTCTGGGTCACTTGATACATTAACAAGTGAGCGAGGAGCTGCATAATTCAAGGCACATTTCCCATATTGGACATACAGCTTGTAATAGAGACAGAAGATATTGTCCACATGGAAACAAATTTTGCACATAAGTGGGAAAACAAGCCCCCCTATTGGATGATTAAGGAATCAGAGATCTGTAGAAGGGGAGAGGTGGATTCCCAGGAATGGAGGATGACAATATAACTTTAGCATAATATCTCTGGATAAGTGGATATGGTAGAAACAGTATCATTATTTTTATTACTATTATTATTATTAACCCCTTAACTCCTTAAGGACCCAGGGCGTATGGATACACCCTGGTTTTTTTATCGTTAAGTACCCAGGGCGTATACATACGCCCGTGGGAATTCAGGTCCCCGCCGCGCACCGGTTGGGGACTGGACTGGGATGCCTCCTGAAATCATTCAGCAGGCATCCCGTGCAACATGTCGCCAATTCCGGGTCATACGGGTCTATGGTGACCCGGAATATAAGGGGGATATCGGTTGTTCGAGACACCCACAATCCCCCTGAAGGGATAGGAGTGAGGTGGCAGGGGTGCCACCCCTCCTATCCCTACTATTGGTCATCAAGAAGCGACGACCAATAGCAAATTGGGGGCGGGGGGGTTTACTTTCGGATTCCCTGTTCTACCCACCCACAGTAGGCAGGGCAGAATGGGGAAACTGACAGGGACCGCCGCCGAAGTTTAATTACTCATGGGCGGCGGTAGCAGGCGGTGATCGATGGGGGTGATCGGCGGAAGAAGAGGAGAACGACGATGCGGCTCCTTGGATCCTACGGAAGCTGGTGAGTTGCCTGGCAACATCTGGAGGTCTACAGTCTGAGACCACTATACAGTGGTCTCTAAACTGGAGCCCTCCAGAAGTTGCAAAACTACAACTCCTAGCATGCCTACACAGCAGTTTGCTGTCTGGGCATGCTGGGATATGTAGTTTTGCAACATCTGGAGGGCCACAGTTTGGAGATCACTGTAAAGCGATCTCTTAAACTGTGACCCTCCAGCTGTTGCAAAACTACAAATCCCAGCATGCCCAAACAGCTGTCTCGGCAAGCTGGGAGTTGTAGTTGCGTACCTCCAGCTGTTGCATAACTACGTCTCCCAGCATGCCCTTCGGCGATCAGTACATGCTGGGAATTGTAGTCTTGCAAAAGCTGGAGGCACACTGTTTGGAAAGTACTGAGTCAGGTCACAGAACCTAACTGAAGGTTTTCCAACCAGTGTGCCTCCAGCTATTGCTAAAGTACATCTACCAGCATGCATGGTCTGTCAGTGCATGCTGGGAGTTGTAGTTTTGAAACAGCTGGAGGTTTAACTCCCCATGTGAATGTACAAGGTACATTCACATGGGAGAGTTTACAGTGAGTTTTCTGCTTCAAGTTTGAGCTGCGGCAAATTTTTCGCCACAGCCCAAACTCCTAGTGGGCAACTCAACGTAAACCTCCGCCAGTGCGAATGTACCCTAAAAACACTACACTACATAATAAAGGGTAAAACACTACATATACACCCCCTTACACTGTCTCTCCCCCCCCCCCCAATAAAAATGAGAAACGTATCGTATGGCCGTGTTTCCAAAACAGATCCTCCAGCTGCTGCAAAACAACACCTCCCAGCATTTCCGGACAGCCGCTGGCTGTCCAGGCATGCTGGGAATTTAGCAACAGCTGGAGGCACCCTGTTTGGAATCAGTGGCGTAGAATCCCACTATGTCCACTCCTATGCAATCCCTAATGTAGTCCTCAAATGCGCAAGGCGCTGTCTCATTTCGGGGCCCAGTCGTATTTCATGGAAATCCTGAGCACGGAAATACCCCATATCTGGGCGTAAAATTCTCTGCGGATGCACAGCAGGGCTCAGGAGTGAGAGCGCACTATGTACATTTGAGGTCTAATTTGGTGATTTGCACAGGGGTGGCTGATTTTACAGCGGCTCATTTTGGAAACTACACCCCTCACGGAACGTAACAAGGGGTACAGTGAGCCTTAACACCCCACAGGTGTTTGAAAATTTTTCATTAAATTTGGATGGGAAAATTAGAAAAAAAAAAACTAAACATAATATGCTGGTGTTAACCTAAATTTTTCATTTTCACAAGGGAAAATATGAAAAAGCCCCCCAAAATTTGTAACCCCATTTCTTCTGAGTAAGAACATACCCCATATGTGGATGTAAAGTGCTCTGCGGGTGAACTACAATGCTCAGAAGAGAAGGAGCACCATTGGGCTTTTGAAGATAAATTTTGTCCGGAATTGAAGGCCACGTGTGTTACGCCGAGCGCTCCGGGTCCCCGCTCCTCCCCGGAGCGCTCGCTACACTTCCCTCACTGCAGCGCCCCGGTCGGTTCCACGGACCCGGGGCGCTGCGTTACCACCTCCGGCCGGGATGCGATTCGCGATGCGGGTAGCGCCCGCTCGCGATGCGCACCCCGGCTCCCGTACCTGACTCGCTCCCCGTCAGTTCTGTCCCGGCACGCGCGGCCCCGCTCCCTAGGGCGCGCGCGCGCCGGGTCTTTGCGATTTAAAGGGCCACTGCACCGCTGATTGGTGCAGTGGTTCCAATTAGTGTTTACACCTGTGCACTTCCCTATATCACCTCACTTCCCCTTCACTCCCTCGCCGGATCTTGTTGCCCTAGTGCCAGTGAAAGCGTTCCTTGTGTGTTCCTTGCCTGTGATTCCAGACCTTCTGCCGTTGCCCCTGACTACGATCCTTGCTGCCTGCCCCGACCTTCTGCTACGTCCGACCTTGCTTCTGTCTACTCCCTTGTACCGCGCCTATCTTCAGCAGCCAGAGAGGTTGAGCCGTTGCTAGGGGATACGACCTGGTCACTACCGCCGCAGCAAGACCATCCCGCTTTGCGGCGGGCTCTGGTGAAAACCAGTAGTGACTTAGAACCGATCCTCTAGCACGGTCCACGCCAATCCCTCTCTGGCACAGAGGATCCACCACCTGCCAGCCGGCATCGTGACAGTAGATCCGGCCATGGATCCCGCTGAAGTTCCTCTGCCAGTTGTCGCTGACCTCACCACGGTGGTCGCCCAGCAGTCACAACAGATTGCGCAACAAGGCCAACAGCTGTCTCAACTGACTGTTATGCTACAACAGTTACTACCACAGCTCCAGCAATCATCTCCTCCGCCAGCTCCTGTACCTCCTCCGCAGCGAGTGGCCGCTTCTGGAATACGACTATCCTTGCCGGATAAATTTGATGGGGACTCTAAGTTTTGCCGTGGCTTTCTTTCCCAATGTTCATTACACTTGGAGATGATGTCGGACCAGTTCCCCACTGAAAGGTCTAAGGTGGCTTTCGTAGTCAGCCTGCTGTCTGGAAAAGCCCTGGCTTGGGCCACACCGCTCTGGGACCGCAATGACCCCGTCACTGCCTCTGTACACTCCTTCTTCTCGGAAATTCGAAGTGTCTTTGAGGAACCTGCCCGAGCCTCTTCTGCTGAGACTGCCCTGTTGAACCTGGTCCAGGGTAATTCTTCCGTTGGCGAGTATGCCGTACAGTTCCGTACCCTTGCTTCAGAATTATCCTGGAATAATGAGGCACTCTGCGCGACCTTTAAAAAAGGCCTATCCAGCAACATTAAAGATGTTCTGGCCGCACGAGAAATCCCTGCTAACCTACATGAACTCATCCATCTTGCCACTCGCATTGACATGCGTTTTTCCGAACGGCGTCAGGAGCTCCGCCAGGATATGGACTCTGTTCGCACGAGGCGTTTCTTCTCCCCGGCTCCTCTCTCCTCTGGTCCCCTGCAACCTGTTCCTGTGCCTCCCGCCGTGGAGGCTATGCAGGTCGACCGGTCTCGCCTGACACCCCAAGAGAGGACACGACGCCGCATGGAGAATCTCTGCCTGTACTGTGCTAGTACCGAACACTTCCTGAAGGATTGTCCTATCCGTCCTCCCCGCCTGGAAAGACGTCCGCTGACTCCGCACAAAGGTGAGACAGTCCTTGATGTCTACTCTGCTTCTCCACGTCTTACTGTGCCTGTGCGGATGTCTGCCTCTGCCTTCTCCTTCTCTGCTGTGGCCTTCTTGGACTCTGGATCTGCAGGAAATTTTATCTTGGCCTCTCTCGTCAACAGGTTCAACATCCCGGTGACCAGTCTCGCCAGACCCCTCTACATCAATTGTGTAAACAATGAAAGATTAGACTGTACTATACGTTTCCGCACGGAGCCCCTTCTAATGCGCATCGGATCTCATCACGAGAGGATTGAACTGTTGGTCCTCCCCAATTGCACTTCTGAAATCCTTCTTGGACTTCCCTGGCTTCAACTCCATTCCCCAATCCTGGATTGGTCCACTGGGGAGATCAAGAGTTGGGGGCCCTCTTGTTCCAAGGACTGCTTAAAACCGGTTCCCAGTAAACCTTGCCGTGTCCCTGTGCTTCCTCATGTAACCGGTCTCCCTAAGGCCTATATGGACTTTGCGGACGTTTTTTGCAAAAAACAAGCTGAGACTCTACCTCCTCACAGGCCTTATGATTGTCCCATTGACCTCCTCCCGGGCACTACTCCACCCCGGGGCAGAATCTATCCTCTGTCCGTCCCAGAGACTCTTGCCATGTCTGAATACGTCCAAGAAAATTTAAAAAAGGGCTTTATCCGTAAATCCTCCTCTCCTGCCGGAGCCGGATTTTTCTTTGTGTCCAAAAAAGATGGCTCTCTACGTCCTTGCATTGACTACCGCGGTCTTAATAAAATCACGGTTAAGAACCGCTACCCCCTACCCCTCATCTCTGAACTCTTTGATCGTCTCCAAGGTGCCCATATTTTTACCAAACTGGACTTAAGAGGTGCTTATAATCTCATCCGCATCAGAGAGGGGGATGAATGGAAAACGGCATTTAACACCAGAGATGGACACTTTGAGTATCTGGTCATGCCCTTTGGTCTATGCAACGCCCCTGCCGTCTTCCAAGACTTTGTTAATGAAATTTTTCGTGATCTCCTATACTCCTGTGTTGTTGTATATCTGGACGATATCCTGATTTTTTCTGCCAATCTTGAAGAACACCGCCAGCATGTCCGTATGGTTCTTCAGAGACTTCGTGATAATCAACTCTATGCCAAAATAGAGAAATGTCTGTTTGAATGCCAATCTCTTCCTTTTCTAGGATACTTGGTCTCTGGCCAGGGACTACAAATGGACCCAGATAAACTCTCTGCCGTCTTAGATTGGCCACGCCCCTCCGGACTCCGTGCCATCCAACGTTTTTTGGGGTTCGCCAATTATTACAGGCAATTTATTCCACATTTTTCTACCATTGTGGCTCCTATTGTGGCTTTAACAAAAAAAAATGCCGATCCCAAGTCTTGGCCTCCTCAAGCGGAAGACGCCTTTAAACGACTCAAGTCTGCCTTTTCTTCGGCTCCCGTGCTCTCCAGACCTGACCCATCTAAACCCTTCCTATTGGAGGTTGATGCCTCCTCAGTGGGAGCTGGAGCTGTCCTTCTACAAAAAAACTCTTCCGGGCATGCTGTTACTTGTGGTTTTTTTTCCAGGACCTTCTCTCCGGCGGAGAGGAACTACTCCATCGGGGATCGAGAGCTTCTAGCCATTAAATTAGCACTTGAGGAATGGAGGCATCTGCTGGAGGGATCAAGATTTCCAGTTATTATTTACACCGATCACAAGAACCTCTCCTACCTCCAGTCTGCCCAACGGCTGAATCCTCGTCAGGCCAGGTGGTCTCTGTTCTTTGCCCGATTTAATTTTGAAATTCACTTTCGGCCTGCTGATAAGAACATTAGGGCCGATGCTCTCTCTCGTTCCTCAGATGCCTCTGAAATTGAACTCCCTCCTCAACACATCATTCCTCCTGACTGCCTGATTTCCACTTCTCCAGCCTCCATCAGGCAAACTCCTCCAGGAAAGACCTTTGTTTCTCCACGCCAACGCCTTGGGATCCTCAAATGGGGTCACTCCTCCCATCTCGCAGGTCATGCGGGCATTAAGAAATCTGTGCAACTCATCTCTCGCTTCTATTGGTGGCCGACTCTAGAGACTGATGTGGTGGACTTTGTGCGAGCCTGCACTATCTGTGCCCGGGATAAGACTCCTCGCCAGAAGCCCGCTGGTTTTCTTCATCCTCTACCTGTCCCCGAACAACCTTGGTCTCTGATTGGTATGGATTTTATTACTGACTTACCCCCATCCCATGGCAACACTGTTATTTGGGTGGTCGTTGATCGATTCTCCAAAATGGCACATTTCATCCCTCTTCCTGGTCTTCCTTCAGCGCCTCAGTTGGCTAAACAATTTTTTGTACACATTTTTCGTCTTCACGGGTTGCCTACACAGATCGTCTCGGATAGAGGCGTCCAATTTGTGTCTAAATTCTGGAGGGCTCTCTGTAAACAACTCAAGATTAAATTAAATTTTTCTTCTGCATACCATCCTCAATCCAATGGACAAGTAGAGAGAATTAACCAGATCTTGGGTGACTATTTACGACATTTTGTTTCCTCCCGCCAGGATGACTGGGCAGATCTTCTACCTTGGGCCGAATTCTCGTATAATTTCAGAATCTCTGAATCTTCCTCCAAATCTCCGTTTTTCGTGGTGTACGGCCGTCACCCTCTTCCCCCCCTCCCTACCCCCTTGCCCTCTGGTCTGCCCGCTGTGGATGAAATTTCTCGTGATCTTTCCACCATATGGAAAGAGACCCAAAATTCTCTCTTACAGGCTTCTTCTCGCATGAAGAGATTCGCAGATAAGAAAAGAAGAGCTCCTCCCATTTTTTCCCCTGGAGACAAGGTATGGCTCTCCGCTAAATATGTCCGTTTCCGTGTCCCGAGCTATAAGTTGGGACCACGCTATCTTGGTCCTTTTAAAGTTTTGTGTCAAATTAATCCTGTCTCTTACAAACTTCTTCTTCCTCCTTCTCTTCGTATCCCTAATGCCTTTCACGTCTCTCTTCTTAAACCTCTCATCCTCAACCGTTTTTCTCCTAAATCTGTTCCTCCCACTCCTGTTTCCGGCTCCTCGGACATCTTCTCTGTCAAAGAGATCTTGGCTTCTAAAAAAGTCAGAGGAAAAACTTTTTTTTTAGTGGATTGGGAGGGTTGTGGTCCAGAAGAGAGGTCCTGGGAACCTGAGGACAATATCCTGGACAAAAGTCTGATCCTCAGGTTCTCAGGCCCCAAGAAGAGGGGGAGACCCAAGGGGGGGGGTACTGTTACGCCGAGCGCTCCGGGTCCCCGCTCCTCCCCGGAGCGCTCGCTACACTTCCCTCACTGCAGCGCCCCGGTCGGTTCCACGGACCCGGGGCGCTGCGTTACCACCTCCGGCCGGGATGCGATTCGCGATGCGGGTAGCGCCCGCTCGCGATGCGCACCCCGGCTCCCGTACCTGACTCGCTCCCCGTCAGTTCTGTCCCGGCACGCGCGGCCCCGCTCCCTAGGGCGCGCGCGCGCCGGGTCTTTGCGATTTAAAGGGCCACTGCACCGCTGATTGGTGCAGTGGTTCCAATTAGTGTTTACACCTGTGCACTTCCCTATATCACCTCACTTCCCCTTCACTCCCTCGCCGGATCTTGTTGCCCTAGTGCCAGTGAAAGCGTTCCTTGTGTGTTCCTTGCCTGTGATTCCAGACCTTCTGCCGTTGCCCCTGACTACGATCCTTGCTGCCTGCCCCGACCTTCTGCTACGTCCGACCTTGCTTCTGTCTACTCCCTTGTACCGCGCCTATCTTCAGCAGCCAGAGAGGTTGAGCCGTTGCTAGGGGATACGACCTGGTCACTACCGCCGCAGCAAGACCATCCCGCTTTGCGGCGGGCTCTGGTGAAAACCAGTAGTGACTTAGAACCGATCCTCTAGCACGGTCCACGCCAATCCCTCTCTGGCACAGAGGATCCACCACCTGCCAGCCGGCATCGTGACAACGTGTGTTTACAAAGCCCCCATAGAGCCAGAACAATGGACCCCTCCCACATGTGACCCCATTTTGGAAACTACACCCCTCAAGTAATGTAATAAGGGGTACAGTGAGCATTTACGCCCCACAGGTGTCTGACAGATTTTTGGAACAGTGGTCCTTGAAAATGAAAAATGTAATTTTTCATTTGCACAGCTTACAGTTCCAAAGATCTGTCAAACGCCAGTGGGGTGTAAATACTGGGTCTTCAATTTTCTCCTTAAACTTACTGCTATTCCTGTTAAACACCTAAAGGGTTAACAAACATTCTGAATATAATTTTGTATACTTTGATGGGTGCAGTTTTTATAATGGGGTAATTTATGGGGTATTTCTAATATGAAGACCCCTCAAATCCATTTCAAATCTGAACTGGTCCCTGAAAAATTCAGATTTTGAAAATTTTGAGAAAAATTTGAAAATTGCTGCTGAACTTTGAAGCCCACTGATGTCTTCCAAAAGTAAAAAAAAAAAAACATGTCAACTTTATGATGCAAACATGAAGAGATTGTATATGTGAATCAACATATAATTTATTTGGTATGTCTATTTTCCTCACAAGCAGAGAGCTTCAAGGTTAAAAAAAAAGCAAAATTTTAAAATTTTGGAATTTTTTACCAAGAAATGATGCAAGTATTGACGAAAACTTACCACTATGATAAAGTAGAATATGTCACGAAAAAACTATCTCGGAATCAACTTCATAAGTAAAAGCATCCCAGAGTTAGTAATGCTTAAAGTGACAGTGGTCAGATGTGCAAAAAATGCTCTGGTCCTTAAGGCCAAAATGACCTCGATCCTTAAGGGGTTAAAGCAGAAAAGTTTTCCCTTATGTAAATAGCTGAAGTTCTTTATCTACCCTTTATTACCAGTAGCATTGCTAGAGAGTGACGGGGGGGGGGGGGGGTGGGGGGGGGGGTACCGCATCTGGTGACACCCTAACTAGCCTGCCTGGCACTAAATAGCTGCACTCCAACTATCCCGCAAAAACCCATCCACCGTCCTCAGAAATAAAAAAAGTATTAAAAACATACTATGCCGCACCATGAATATCCGTACTCTGGGGGCTTTTTTGCTCAATTTTGAAATTTTGAGCCCACATTTTGTAACGTTGGCAGACCAGAGAAGTAGATTGTCGATATTACCGATCAGTATTAATTGATCGTCCTAATCAGCGAGTACTTGCCGCGTTAGATGAGCCGGCTCGTCCTGAAGCTAAACTGTCACAGCATGTAAACATGGAAACATGCTGTGACATTGAAGTGACTTCAGCTTTCATAGACAGCTGATCATCACAGACATCGTCCGCGGGTCTCCCCATGGATGGCCTGGCCCCCTGATTGTTGTGATTGGTCAATCAATCCAGATTGACCAATCACAGCAGAGGCAGTTGAAAAAAACTGCCTTTCACAGCTCCGATCTCCTCAGTGTAGGGAGATCTGTGAGGAGATTGGAGCTGTGTGAGCTCTGTGTGAAATAAAACATCAAACAGACCCCTATAACCCCCCCATACCCATCCTAGTGCTCCTGTCTAGGGGACATCAGCTGTCTTGGACATCTGATTGTCACCATGCAGTGATTTCTGTAAACTGTAAGCCTCCTTATGTTGCTAAACTACAACTCCCAGCATGCCCAGACAGCTGTTGGCTGTCAGGGCATGCTGGGATTTGTAGTTTTGAAACATCTGGAGGGCCACAGTTTGGAGATCACTGTGCAGTGATCTCTAAACTGTGGCCCTCCAGATGTTGCAAAACTACAACTCCCAGCATGCACGAACAGCAAACTGCTGACTTGCCATGCTGGAAGTTAGAGTTGCGTGTGTGGTAAGTCTCAGGGGTAGGGGTAGTACAGTCAGGGATTTGCTT